>NC_053024.1:50726251-51026251 GCF_003073215.2 Triticum urartu
CTGAAATTCCAGACAAGTGTTAATTTCACTAAGTCTGAAATCTGTTTACCAAATGCATTTTTGCCATGCTTGTTTGAATCTGTTAATGGATGAATTGGCCGTAGCTCAGTGTTCATCTTTTGTTAAGCATCATGAATGGATCCCTGCCATGTATTTTGTTGCCATGTTTGAGTGCTGTAGCATGTTTATTTTGTTGCATTTAGATGGCTACTTGCTGTAACCGCAGACCGGTGCCATATTTGAATTGTTTGCCATTTCCAAACCGTGACTCCGATTCCGGTGATCTTTATATCGTTTTCAAGCGATTTCATCTCACCTTTTCAGTGGCATACTTGGTTTTCCAAGTTGAGGCCAGGTTCATTCATTCCTTGTCAAATCTTGCATATGCATCGCATATCGCATCCCGTATAGCATACCATGTTTGCATCATGTTGTTTGAGTTTGCACGTGGTTGATTGTGTCCTTGTTGTTTGTTTGTATTGTTTGGATAGAGCCGGGAGACGAGTTCGCTAACGAGGAGCCCGTTGAGTTTGCTTTCGAGGATCCAGTCAACTCTGACAACTTTGCAGGCAAGATGATCATACCCTCGAAATCACTACTATCTTTGCTTTGCTAGATGCTCGCTCTTTTGCTATGCCTATGCTACGATGCCTACCACTTGCTTATCATGCCTCCCAAATTGCCTTGTCAAACCTCTAACCCACCATGTCCTAGCAAACCGTTGATTGGCTATGTTACCGCTTTGCTCAGCCCCTCTTATAGCGTTGTTAGTTGCAGGTGAAGATTGGAGACCGTTCCTTATTGGAACATTATTTACTTGTTGGGATATCATTATATTATCTTGTTATCTTAATGCATCTATATACTTGGTAAAGGGTGGAAGGCTCGGCCTCTCGCCTAGTGTTTTGTTCCACTCTTGCCACCCTAGTTATCGGTGTTATGTTCTCGGATTTTGCGTTCCTTACGCGGTTGGGTTATAATGGGAACCCCTTGATAGTTCGCCTTGAATAAAGCTTTTCCAGCAATGCCCAACCTTGGTTTTACCATTTGCCACCTAGCCTCTTTTTCCCTTGGGTTTCCGGAGCCCGGGTCATCTTATTTAAACCCCCCCGGGAAAGTGCTCCTCTGAGTGTTGGTCCGACCGAGTAGACTGCGGGGCCACCTCGGGGCAACTTGAGGGTTGGTTTCATAGGATGTCTCATCTGAGTGTGCCATGAGAACGAGATATGTGCAGCTCCTATCGGGATTTGTCGGCACATTCGGGCGGTGTTGCTGGATTTGTTTTAACTTGTCGAAGTGTCTTGTAGAACCGGGATACCGAGTCTGATCGGAATGTCTCGGGAGGAGGTCTATTCCTTCGTTGACCGTGAGAGCTTGTCATGGGCTAAGTTGGGACTCCCCTGCAGGGATTTGAACTTTCAAAAGTCGTGCCCGCGGTTATGGGCAGATGGGAATTTGTTAATGTCCGGTTGTATATAATTTGAACCTTAACTTAATTAAAATGAATCAACTGTGTGAGTTACCGTGATGGTCTCTTCTCGGCGGAGTCCGGAAAGTGAAGACGGTGTTGAAGTAATGCTTGCGCAGGTTGTTCTCTAGTTGTTCGATCGCGCTTTGCCTTCTCTTCTCGCTCTCTTTTGCGAACAGGGTAGCCACCATATAAGCTAGTCGCTTGCTGCAGCTCCACATTTTTACCTTGCCTTACCTATAAGCTTAAATAGTCTTGATCGCGAGGGTGCGAGATTGCTGAGTCCCTGTGGCTCACAGATTACTTCGAAACCAGATACAGGACCTGATGACTCCGTTCCAGATGACGCGTTTGAGCTCAAGTGGGAGTTCGACGAGGACTCACGCCGTTACTATGTGTCTTTCCCTGATGATCAGTAGTGGTGCCCAGTTGGGGCGATCGGGACCGTGTCGCATGTTGGGTTGATCTTTTATTTTGGCGCCGTAGTCGGGCCATGAGTGTTTGAATGATGTAATGCTATTTATGTACTTTGATTGACGTGGCGAGTGTAAGCCAACTATGTTCTTTCCCCTTTATTATTTATATTACATGGGATGTTGTGAAGATTGCCTAACTTGCGACATTGCTTTCAATGCGGTTATGCCTCTAAGTCGTGCCTCGACACGTAGGAGATATAATCGCATCGAGGGCGTTACATTAATGGAGGCATATGAATGCGGCGAGGAGGCCTGTTCAGCCGAGCGTGCAGCGAACGACACCCTCGGTCGACGAGTTGCTTTAATGACGGAGGCAGTGAGAGGTCACGTACGCCTTGAGCCGCCTTCAATGCGGAACGACGCACTCTATAGCGGCATGAATGTGGGCCGCTGGCGCCGGGTGGGATGTCCGCGCGGGAGGGGGAGGGTTTTGGTGGTCCAGGGCCGTCAGAAGCGGGCTTGGGATCGGTCCAAACTCTCGTAAACCTTCCCTATTTTTGTCTCTGAATTGCGGGAGAAATCACGTCCGGACCGTCAAGCCGACCGCTATAGTTCGGACAATGCGGTCTGGACGGTTATGTGAGGTTTGCTGATCAGCTTTGAAGATGCCCTTAAGAGTCGGTTGTGGGCTCGATTATGAGGGTTTGTTTTGGTGACTGACTATATATGTGCCTACAATAGCGCCACATGGCAAAAAACACGCGGTTTCAAATCAGCTCATCACACGCCACCAAGGTGTCGAGGAGAAGGAATATTTGCTTGAGATCACTAATTAGTGAGTTAATTGCACAAAAGTACCACAATTGAGATATTACATGTAGATTGATATCATTTTCGTAATTTTTATATGTCAATACCAAGTTCGGGGAGCCGTTACAAAAAGGTTTAAATCGCGTATAAACATGTATTGACAGTGTACTGACCGACTGGGACCACCTGTCGGGTGCCTATGTGGCAGTTTTTTTAGAAAAACCCCTGGCTTTATATGTAATCACATAAATGTCCATTATTTCACGGGAAAAAGGTCCTGCTAGAGAATATTTTTCGTTCACAAGTTTTCACGGACTCGTTTGAAAGTTTCCGTCAAATTGGAGAAATAATTGTGTACTCATAATAAATTTTAGAAATGCATCAAAACTGTTCAAATTTTATTAAAAAATCAACATGTTTCTTAAAATGCAAGAATGATTTTAACGCTAAGTTCTTATACGTGCTGAAACATTTTTTTGAAATATACATTGTTGAAAAAATTCATCATGTCTAAGAAAATGTTCACCATAAATTACAAAAATTTCACCGCGCATTATGTAAAGTATTCATCATATCTTAAGAAAATTGTTCAACGTATATTAAAAAAATGTTCAGCATATATTACCAAAAGTACATTATATTAAAAAATGTTCAGCGTATATTACCAGAAGTACATTATATTAAAAAAATGTTCACGATTTGTAAAGAAAAGTACATCATGCATTAAAACATGTTCTCTATATGCAAAAAAGTGCTCAGCGTACATTAAAAAATGTTCATACGCATTTGAAAACATGTTCACAATATTACTGAAGCCGATCTTAAAAAATGTTCTAATAAGGATGTTAAAAATCCAGGAGAAAAACTAACCAAGTGAATGAAAAAAGAAGAAGAAAAAATAAAAAAAGAAAGGAAGAAAAACCTAGAAATAAGCCATAACCAGAAACAAAATTAAAGCATACTGAGAGATGAAATGAAAATAAACCTGGGCACTCCTAAAAAAACTGGGCAACGAATGAAGCAGCTCATATAGGGCGCGTTAAGCGCCCGCAATGCCTTAAGCGCCGGCAACTAGAGCTGGCGCCCATGAGCGCAAATAGCAGGCCGCGGCCTAGCAAAGTTTGTTCGCTCGCTCGGCCGCTCGCTTCGCTGGCTCGATCGCTCGCTAAGAGCCAAGTTTTTTCCCGTTTGTTGTGCAGTTCAGTCGGTAGGGAAAAACCTCCCTTTTTCATAATTACGAAATAAAATTGTGAAATGAGAACGGGTTTAAATATTTAAAAAATAGTTCATTGATTTTTTTTAAAAAACAGAAATTTGAGAAAAAATTATCAAATTAAAAAAACATTATCTATTGTGAGAAAAGTTCATTGTTTTTTAAAAAAGTTCATCGATTTTCAAAATAACTTCAACAATTTTGAAAAAGTTCATTAATTTTGAAAAAAATTCATAAATTTGGAAACAACGTTCGTGATTTTGTAAAAAACTTAACGGATTTTGGAAGCAGCTCGCGAATCTAAATAACGAAAAAAAGAAAAGAAAAAGATAAGAAACGAAAAAAAACGAAGAGTAAAATGGCAGCAAGTCACTGAACACAAGAGGTGTGGTTATCCAGGTGAAAAAACAAAGAATCGGGCGCATCAGGCGCCGATCAGGAAGTGCCAACAAATGAGCCCCAGCACGCGCGCTAGTAAAATACGAAACGGAAAAATGGATTGCAGGCCTCGCTTCGCCTAGCCGCCGGCCCAGCGTGTGTATGCTAGTATAAGAAACGTTTTGCCTGGCTGCTCAATTGTGAGTACCTCTTTTGGGCCTGATTAATTACCTACCTAATTAATAATTATATTAATGGCTCATTTTTTAAAATTAGTTCGGTGCAAAAATATTTCTTATTTATATGGACCTAATCATGCACATAATTAATGGTCTGACTACTAATTAAATTAATGACTTGATTTTCAAATTGATTTGGTGTTTGTTTTTTTTTTCAAATTATTTTCGCATTAATGAATGTGTGCGAAACGATGACGTACCAACACCCCTTTAAAATTATATCATTTCTATATCTATACTACTACATAGTGTATGAGTAGCAAAACATATGAACCGTTCGATCATTACGATCGACGGCTCTAATTGATTGATTCAAAAGTTAGGAAATCGTGGCGTCACATGCGTCATTGGATCAGAAAATCCAACGACCAATATTGGAGGGATTCACGGTGGAGACCACTAACTCTGCCAGGCGTGTGATCTGACTTGCTCTAGAATTTTTAGCTAGCTAGATGTGGTCAACTGGGTACAGTACACTAGGGGCCCTGTTTGATTCCAAATAAGTCATAAACTTATAAGTCGAAAAGTGTAAAAAGTGACTTATTTTGCCAAATAGACCCAACTTATAAGTCACTCCGATTTATAAGTCATAAGTTGCTCCACCCAACTTAAAACTTATAAGTCACCCATTTTTACGTGGATCCCATCACCTTTACATTAAAAAACAAGGTGGGAAGGTGTGGTCAGCTGACTTATAAGTCAGATGACAACCAAACAGATGTGACTTATAAGTCACTGATTTTAAGTCACCTGACTTATAAGTTAGGTGACTTATTGAAACCAAACAAGCCCTAAGACTAGAAACATCTCGATGTGTGCATGTATAGGACTGCCATAGCAGCGTACTTTTGAAAAGGTACTAATACGTACTCCCTCCATTCCACAATGTAGTACTTCTTCTATCCCCGTGCTTCAACTTTGACCGTAAATTTAACTACCAAGATTGATTGCGGCGGGAGCAAAAGTTATATCAGTGAATTCGTATTCGAAAGAAGTTTTTAATTATGTAACTTTTTTTCCCGCCGCAGTCGGTCTCGTTCGTTTAATTTATGGTCAAAGTTTAACCTCGGGAAGCGTGGGCGCACTATATTTTGGAATGGAGGGAGTAGCAACATACTGTGGATGAACTGGAGGGTTTATTCCTTTTTTAAGGTATAGTAGTAAGCACATTGTTAAGAGCAACTCCAGTGGGGCGACCCATTTCGTCCGCGGCCGTCCATTTGGATCAGCGCGAACACAAAAGGCAGCTCAACGCGCCGACCCAAATGGACGCGCGTCTGTTTTTTATCCGCGGGCGACCCATTCCAGCTCATTTTTGAGCCTGATTTGCGTCGACGCGGACACGACACGGACGCACGCGCGTTCGCTTACTCCTGTCCTTGGGCCTGCTGGTCTGTGGCACATTGGCCTTCGGTGTCATCCTGCGGCTAACAAAGCAACCCATCCCGCCTTCTTCGTCGCCGACGACGCCGCCCATTTTTTCCGGTGACTCTTCCAGCTGCCGCCGCCTCCACATCCGCCCTGCAACGCCGTCCCTCCCCCCCATCGCCCTCCGCCGCTGTTTTGCCGCCGGGGAGCAAACTGCTTCCCACCGCCGCTTCCCCCACCGCACAACCACCCGTCTCCAAGAAGCCGCCTCGCCGTCCCTGCCACATCCGACCGGCACACTCGTCGGACGTCGGTAGGGCAGCTAGCTGGTCTGTGGACGCCGTGACTCCCCTCGCCGTCCATCTCCTTCGTCGACGCCCGCAAGTTGTTCGACAGTTTGCCAAGGTACGAAATGGACTCCGCCGACGAGTTATTTTTCCACAATTTCCTTTGCGACTCCGACGATTCATCGTCCGACGACGACGAGGAGATATTGGCTGCCGTGTTGGTCCATCACCACCTCAACAGCCAGCGGCAGTTGTTTCGTGGCTCCATTCCAGGACACCTTCCGACGTTGAATCGCAACCGAGAGAGAGGGCATTTCCTTCTCTGGAAGGACTACTTTGATACAACAAACCTATTGTTCAAACATCACAAATTCCGCCGTCGGTTCCGTATGAGTAGGAATGTTTTCAACCGTATCGGAGAGGGAGTGGTCGGCTATGATGACTACTTCGAGTGCAAAGAGGATGCCGTCGACAAGATTGGTTTCTCCTCTTATCAGAAATGCATTGCCGCCATCCGAATGCCTGCATACGGAGTGCCCGGTGATCTCATTGACGAGTATGTCCATATGAGCAAGTCTACATGCCTAGAGTCCCTGTATAAGTTCTGCAAGGCCGTGATTGCTGTGTTTGGCTCTAAGTACTTGAGAGAGCTGACAACTCAAGATACATCCCGTTTGTTGGCGATGAATGCCAACAGGGGCTTCCCGGGGATGCTTGGCAGCATAGACTGCATGCACTGGGAGTGGAAGAACTGCCATTCTGCTTGGCAAGGGCAGTATAAGGGACATGTCAGGGCTTGCACTGTCATACTAGAGGCCGTGACGTCTCAAGATCTTTGGATCTGGCACTCTTTCTTTGGCATGGCTGGATCACACAATGATATCAACGTGCTTCAGCGCTCGCTGGTGTTTGCTAGGCTTGCCGAAGGCAACAATCCACCGGTGAACTTTACTGTCAATGGCCACAACTACGATAAAGGGTACTGTTTGGGTGATGGTATCTATCCTCAGTGGACCACTATTGTCAAGACAATACCCAACCTTGTCGGAGAAAAAAGGAAAAGATTTGCCCAAGAGCAAGAGAGTGCTAGGAAGGATGTCGAGCGTGCCTTTGGTGTTTTGCAATCTCGATGGGGTATCGTTCGGTATCCTGCTAATACTTGAAGCACGCAGAAACTATGGGAGGTGATGACTGCTTGTGTGATCATGCACAATATGATCATAGAAAACGAGCGTCCGGAATGTCTATACGATCAAGGCTTTCAGTTTCAGAGTGAGAATGTTGTGCCTGAGCATGGAGTAGCGGCAACATTTGAGTAGTTCACTCAGTTTCATAAAGACATGCGTGATTAGGAAACTCACGCGCAACTGCAAAATGATTTGGTTGAGCATATGTGGACTCATGTTGGCAACCAATAGATGTATCTTCTTTTTTTCATTTGCAAAACTATGTGAAACATTTTTATTTGTATTTGGCTTGTAAAAACTATACCATTTATTTGGGCGGCCAAACTATTTGGCTTGTTAAACATTTTCATTTCACAATATGTTTGAATGCAAAATCAATGTAAAATTAGGCGGCCAGCCGGCCATGCCTGCACATATGGGTCGGCGCGTTGGGCACACTGCCGACCCATATCAAAGACAGGGCGAACGCCGGGCGGGCGGCCGACCCAAACGGACAAGAAGCGGACGAAATAGCCGTCCGTTTGAGTCGGCCCATTGGAGTTGCTCTAAAGGGGGAGAAATTTTCAAACAACCAAAGAAAATTGATTTTCTATTTTTTGTTTCGGTCCTAGAGACAGTCATGCAATAGAAATTCGGAAATATTCCGACTAAAGGGTAAGAAAAAGAGGGAAAATGAAAAGGTGAATAGTTGTTACATCAAGCTCCTTTTTACTATATTTTAATTTTGAATTATTATTTCTAAATATTTCATGAGACAGTAATAACATTTCTTTTTGAAGAAACAAAGGTTTTGTCTAAAACAGTTTGCATAAACAAGAAATTGTTTTGCTACATGATCTCCTACGAGAAAATAGGAATTTTCTTTTGAAAATTTCAATATAATTTATCATAATACATGGCTTTAGTTTTAATTTTAATGGTTTAGTATTTTGCGTATACATAAAAGTCTCAGGTGCAAAGCACGTACAACTGACTAGTATGTAGAGTATATTGGATATTAATGCCGAATGTACAAATCTTATTTTTATAAAAATATTTACTCCTCTTTTTTTGAGAAACCATGTACAGTTCTCACTTGTCGTCATGTACACATGTTGACCATGCGGTGCATCACATCTTCACCCGTCACATGATACATCTCAAACGTATCTATAATTTTTTGATTGTTTCATGCTATGATAATATCACTTTTGAATACATTTTATAGCAATTATATTATTTTTCTGAACTAACCTATTAATCGATACACGGGGCCGTTGTTGTTTTCTGCATGTTTTTGGTTTTACAGAAAATCCATATCGACATAGGTCAAAAAACCATGAGGGTTTAATACGATTTTTTTACATCGCAAACATTCTAGAAAGTGTCGGGACCTGCCGGGGGGCAGTTAGGGGCCCCACGCGGCCAGGAGCTAACCCGCGCGACTAGGCCATATGGGCTCCTTGTGCACCATCGTCTGTCCATTCTTTCACCTATAGATATTTCGCAAAACCCTTCAGACCAATTTTCTCAGTGTTTTCCTCCACCGCAAGATTCTCTTCTAAGGCGATCAAATCTGGAGGCCTGTTTCGGCATCCTGTCGGAGGGGGAATCCACCATCGAAGGCTTGTTCATCAATCTTGCTGGAGTAAATTGCACAGAAGTACCACAATTGGGGCATTGGAAGCAGATTGGTACCAAGATTGGTAATTTTTACATGTCAGTACCAAGATTGGGGCGAGCCGTTGCAAAAAAGACTAAAAGTGTGTTTTATACGTATTGACAGGGAATCGGATCGGTTGGGCCCGCCCATCAGGCGCCACGCTGGCCAGTGAGCGCGTGCCCGCGTGCTGACTGCGCGTTGACTAGTACGAGGCCGGGTCCAACCGTTTAGGGCGCGGCTGGTGCGGTCGAGCCAGACCCCGACCCCGCTCTGCCCTCTTCTCCTCGCACCCTCGCCGGCGGCTGCCTCCCCGCCCGTCCCGAAGCCCGCCACACCACGCCGTCATAGCCATGGATAGAAGTGCTTAGGCGCTGTCACCTCCCCCGTGGCTCCTCCTCCCTCACGCCCTCCTCTCCCCCGCGGCTGCTGTGCCCTGGCGACGATGGCCTCGGCGACTCTGGCAGGCGGCGATGGCCGGGGCGATGCAAGCGGCAGCGACCTCCCCCGCTTAGGCCTTGATGGCAGTGGCGGCTACTCCAGCTCGGAGTACAGTAGCGAGGATGAAGATTTTGCGGAGCCGGCGTTGTCGATGGAGCAGAGGCTGGGATTGGCGCGAATTTGGGTGGCCAACCCTAGCACCGCCCATCACTGGACTCATGGCTTCGGTGGTGTTCTGTAAGTGCTCCACTGTTCCATTCTTGCTCACTGAAATTGGGGATTAGTGTTAGGGTTTACTGCCTGCATGTTTAGCACTCTAATTGCTAGTCCTAACTAGAGCAGAGAAGTATAGTGGATTACATGAGTCCTAAGTAGAGCAGAGCAGCATTATGTGTTACCTAACTGGAGTAGAGCAGAGCTGCATTAGGGGATTACATTGTTATTTCTTAGTCCAAATTGTCAGAGCAGCATTAGGTGTTACCTAGCTAGAGCAGAGCAGAGAAGCATAGTGGATTAAATGAGTCCTAACTAGAGCAGAGCACCATTAGTGGACAATTCTGTTAACTACTTATCTGAAAATACAAAACATCATTTTGTTGTGAGTTAAGTACCCTCTCTGTAATTAGGGTTGCATTGAGATAGTTGTTTACATTGTTTGATTTTGTAGCAATTGTTTAGTTTATTCATATTGTAAGGGTAAATAAAAGCTTTGTTTATATGTTAACTTAAACAAAGCTTTGTTTATATGTTAACTTAAACAAAGGTTTGTTTATATGTTAGCCTATCTGTTAAGTAAAATTGTTTATTAACCAATTTTGTCTGTTATTTCATTTTGCAGTTTGTATGATGACATTTTGGCTGTTAGGTTCCATTTTGATGCTTCAGAAATGTTTGAGCTGAAGCTCTGCAGTTCAGATGTAACGTACCTGAATATGATTGCAGTGATGGAAACCCAAGGATTTAGTGAATATGATCTGCTGTTTCACATTGAGAATCCAGATTTAGGGGAGAAAGGATTGGAGATGGTAGAGAGTAATGCTGAGTTGCAACTAGTAAAGAGGCAGGTTGAGGACTGTAAGGTTCTAAATTTGCTAGTGAGGGCATGTCCACCTCCTTGCAGCCAGTTTGAGAGGCAAGAGTTATCCACTGTTGTGTATGAAGAGCCTGTGTTATATGATCTCAGTGAGCCACCCATCTATGTTGTTGATGAAGAAGGAGTTGCCTTTGAAAGTCAGAGTAGCAGCTGCAGTGTAGCTCATGGTACTGGTGTTTGCACACAAGAGAGCAAGAATGTAAAAGGAAAACTGAAAGCTATTTTGGAAATAGAAGAAGAAGAGGGATATGATGGCAGTGGTGGTTCTGATTGTGAAGGTGAAGATGGCAGTGATGTAAACCCTTTTTATATGGGTGATGCTGATGACATAGAGATGGATGAGGGAATGAAACAGAGAGAGTATGATGAAATAGAAGAGGAAGAAACAGATGATGAAGAATCTGAGGAGGAATAAGTGGTGCATTATGAGGGTGACACAGAGGTTGAGGAACCTTTTCAAATGGATGAAGATGACAAAGAAGTTTCACAGGATGAAGAAACTGTAATTCTACATGAAGAGAAGAAGAAGAAACAGAAGCTTCCAGTTAGGAAAGGGCCGACAACAAGGACACATTCAAGTGTAGTTCAAGAGGAGGAACCTGATTTCAAACCTTCATCTGATGAAGAAGAGAAAGGATTGTTGAAGGAGGCTGATGATGATGGTTATGAGCCATTGTCATTTGTGCTGCCAAAGAAGAGGAAGATCAGGGCAAAGCAGAGGCCTCCTAGAAAATGGTACAATGAGAAAATGGAGGCACCACATGAGCAATTATGTCTAAAGATGTGTTTCAAGGATCAACATCAATTCAGAGAGGCTTTGTTGAACTTACACATCACTCAAGGCAGAAACTTCAAATATCATAGGAACTCAGATCAAAGAATAATTGTACAATGCAACCAAAAACATTGCAACTTCTTTATGGTGGCAGTAGTTATAAAAGGTGAAACTACTTTTGTAATTAAGAAGATGAGAATTAAGCACACTTGCCCTATTAGTACAGAGACAACAAGGGTAAGTGCCAAGTGGCTTGCACAGAAGTATGAGTCACTGTTCAGATCTGATCTAACAACTGGCATTCAGACTTTTATTGATGCCTGCATGGAGAAGTATGGTGTGGATGTGCCCAAGTCAATGGAATATAGGGAAAAGAACCTAGCTATTGATGCTGTGCTAGGAGACCACAAGAAGCAATACCCTAGGTTGAAAGACTATGCTCAGACAGTGATGGATACAAACCTTGGGAGTAGAGTAGTAGTCACTACTGTAACTCCAACACCCACTGAAAAAAATCCCCCATCCAGGTCCAAGATTCCATGCTATGTTCTATTGCATCAATGGAGCAAGGGAGGGGTTTCTCAAGGGGTGCAGACCATTCATTGGTTAGTTTGTTCACCTTGTGCATTAGTTACATATTGTTTCATCTTGAAATGCATTTGAATGTTTTAAATATTGAATTTGCTTGCTCATTCAGGTGTTGATGGGTGCTTCATTAAGTTAACTACTGGTGCTCAACTACTTGCTGCCATCGGTAGAGATGGCAACAACAACATATACCCACTAGCATTTGGTATTGTTGGGCAAGAGGACACACTTAACTGGTGTTGGTTTCTACACCAACTTAAAATCTTCCTAGGAGGAGAAGAGGGATAGTTTGGTCCATATACAATAATGTTAGATAGACAAAAGGTATGTGCTTTTATCTTATGTCCTTGTTCCTATATGGTTGTTTTGTGCTAGATAGTAGCTTATCTAGTTTAATTATGTGTCCCAGGGCCTACTAAATGCAGTGAATGATGTCTTTCCTAAGTGCAACCAAAGGTTCTGCCTTAGGCATATCTATGCAAACTTCCAAAATGCTGGGTTTAGGGGGGAAGATCTGAAAAAGTATATGGATAATGCTACCTATGCATATAGTGAACACAAATTTAACATTGCAATGAATGACCTTAGAGCTGAATGTGAGCAAGCTTGGGAGTGGCTTTGTCAAATACCCAAGAAAACATGGGCAAGGCATGCATTTGACACAAACAGCAAGACTGACCTTGTAGTTAACAATTTGTCTGAGGTGTTCAACAAGTATGTCCTAGATGTTAGGAAGAAACCAATTAGGACAATGTGTGATGGAATAAAGGATAAGAAGATGATGAGGTGGCATAGGAATAGGGAGAGTGGAAAGAATGCTAGATGGGACATAACACCCCATTATAGTGAGAAACTAGAGGTTGAGAAGGAGAGGGCCAGATATTGCAAACCAATTCAAGCTGGTGTGGACTTGTGGCAAGTTACAAGTGGGCAGCAAACCCATGCTGTTAACTTCCAATTGCACACATGTGGGTGCAGAAAATGGGACCTCAGTGGCATCCCATGTAACCATGCCATCTCAGCAATAAACAAGGGCAAAAGAAAACCAGAGGATTATGTCAGCAAGTTCTTCAAGAAAGCATTTTATGTGGTCGCTTATGAACCAATGATCTATCCAGTTCCTGGTGAGCATGACTGGACAAGGACCCCTGGTCCAGACATTGACCCACCTGCATTTAAAGTGAAGAGAGGAAGAAAGAAAGAGAAGAGGATCAAGGGGAAATTTGAAGTTCCAAAGCCTAAGGACACATCAAGAATGGGGACTATAACATGTGGCAATTGTGGACTGCAAGGACATAGGTACACAAGATGCATGAAGCGGTTGAAGCCTGAGCTGGCTTTGAGGAAGAACAAACATGTGGTAATCCTCTTATAAGTAGTAACATGTTTTCCTTCTTGTACATTCCATTTTTTAAGTACTAACTCATTTTCCTTCTTGTTTATGCAAGCCTCTTGCAAGGAATTCCAATGTTGGTGCTGCTGCTACTACACCAGCAGCAAGAACTTCTCATCCAGCCCCTACAACAACACCAACAGCTGGAACAGGAGGTGCTGGGAGAGGAGCTGGGAGAGGTGCTAGTAGAGGTGCTTGACCAGGTGCTGGGAGAGGTGCTGGGAGAGGGAGAGGTACATTCTCTGCCCCAAGGCAATCTGGTCCCTCCACATCTATTGCTCCCTCCACATATACTGTTGGGAGAGGTGCTGGTGGTAGACATAGTGGATGGAGGAGCTACTTCTATGCAAGTGGTAACTAGATACTTCATGTGTGTGTTCTTGCATCCTATAATACAATGTGATCTTGCTTTGGTGGTGTACTTTAAGAATCAATGCCATATTATGCTGGAGTTATTAATACGCTAGAGTTATTGATGAGTACTCATTATATTATGCAAGCCTGGATGGTTCTTTTTATGATTGATATGTTGATGAG
Source organism: Triticum urartu (assembly GCF_003073215.2). NCBI lineage: Eukaryota > Viridiplantae > Streptophyta > Magnoliopsida > Poales > Poaceae > Triticum > Triticum urartu. Next base: position 50,740,084 of record NC_053024.1, read on the forward strand.
TACTCAAAATGGAGTTATTGATATGCTGGATATATTAATGAAGTTATTGATATGTTGTCTATGCTCATAATGGTTCTTTTTATGATTGATATGTTGATGAGTACTCAAAATGGAGTTATTGATATGCTGGATATATTAATGGAGTTATTGATATGTTGTCTATGCTCAAAATGGTTCTTTTTATGATTGATATGTTGATGAGTACTCAAAATGGAACCTAAAGCCATCAACTAGGGTCTAGGGTGGCTCGGGGTCGACAAAACTGTTGGGGAACGTAGTAATTTCAAAAAATTTCCTACGCACACGCAAGATCATGGTGATGCACAGCAACGAGAGGTGAGAGTGTTGTCTATGTACCCTCGTAGACCGGAAGCGGAAGCGTTATAACAACGCGGTTGATGTAGTCGTATGTCTTCATGGCCCGACCGATCAAGCACCGAAACTATGGCACCTCCGAGTTTTTGCACACGTTCAGCTCGATGACGATCCCCGGACTCCGATCCAGCAAAGTGTTGGGGATGAGTTCCGTCAGCACGACGGTGTGGTGACGATCTTGATGTTCTACCGTTTCAGGGCTTCGCCTAAGCACCGCTACAATATTATCGAGGATTATGGTGGAGGGGGGCACCGCACACGGCTAAGAGATCAATGATCAATTGTTGTGTCTCTGGGGTGCCCCCTGCCCCCGTATATAAAGGAGTGGAGGAGGGGGCCGGCCAAGGAGGGTGGCACGCCCAAGGGGGGGAGTCCAACTCCCACCGGGAGTAGGACTCCCCTTTTTCCTATTAGGAGTAGGAGAGGGAAGGAAGAGGAAGGAGGGAGGAAGGAAATGGGGAGCCGGCCCCCCTCCCAATTCGGATTGGGCTTGGGGGGGGGGCGCCCCCTCCCTTGCTCCTTTCCCCTCCTTTCCACTAAGGCCCAATAAGGCCCATATACCTCCCGGGGGGTTCCGATAACCTCCCGGTGATCCGGCATTGTCCCAATCTTACCCGGAACCTTTCCGGTATCCAAATATAGTCGTCCAATATATCGATCTTTATGTCTCGACCATTTCGAGACTCCTCGTCAAGTCCGTGATCACATACGGGACTCCGAACAACCTTCGGTACATCAAAATATATAAACTCATAATGAAACTGTCATCGTAACGTTAAGCGTGCGGACCCTACGGGTTCGAGAACAATGTAGACATGACCGAGACACGTCTCCGGTTAATAACCAATAGCGGAACCTGGATGCTCATATTGGCTCCTACATATTCTACGGAGATCTTTATCGGTCAGACCGCATAACAACATACGTTGTTCCCTTTGTCATCGGTATGTTACTTGCCTGAGATTCGATCGTCGATATCTCAATACCTAGTTCAATCTCGTTACCGGCAAGTCTCTTTACTCATTCCATAATACATCATCTTGCAACTAAGTTATTAGTTGCATTGCTTGCAAGGCTTAAGTGATGTTTATTACCGAGAGGGCCCAGAGATACCTCTCCGACAATCGGAGCGACGAATCCTAATCTTGAAATACGCCAACCCAACATGTACCTTTGGAGACACCTGTAGAGCACCTTTATAATCACCCAGTTACGTTGTGACATTTGGTAGCACACAAAGTGTTACTACGGTAAACGGGAGTTGCATAATCTCATAGTCATAGGAACATGTATAAGTCATGAAGAAAGCAATAACAACATACTAAACGATCGGGTGCTAAGCTAATGGAATGGGTCATCTCAATCACATCATTCTCCTAATGATGTGATCCCATTAATCAAATGACAACTCATGTCTATGGTTAGGAAACATAACCATCTTTGATTAACGAGCTAGTCAAGTAGAGGCATACTAGTGACACTTTGTTTGTCTATGTATTCACACAAGTATTACGTTTCCGGTTAATACAATTCTAGCATGAATAATAAACATTTATCATGATATAAGGAAATAAATAATAACTTTATTATTGCCTCTAGGGCATATTTCCTTCAGTCTCCCACTTGCACTAGAGTCAATAATCTAGATTACATAGTAATGATTCTAACACCCATGGAGCCTTGGTGCTAATCATGTTTTGCTCGTGGAAGAGGCTTAGTCAATGGGTCTGCTACATTCAGATCCGTATGTATCTTGCAAATATCTATGTCTCCCACCTGGACTAGATCTTGGATGGAATTGAAGCGTCTCTTGATGTGCTTGGTTCTCTTGTGAAATCTGGATTCCTTTGCCAAGGCAATTGCACCAGTATTGTCACAAAAGATTTTCATTGGACCCGATGCACTAGGTATGACACCTAGATCGGATATGAACTCCTTCATCCAGACTCCTTCGTTTGCTGCTTCCGAAGCAGCTATGTACTCCGCTTCACATGTAGATCCCTCCACCACGCTTTGTTTAGAACTGCACCAACTGACAGCTCCACCGTTTAATGTAAATACGTATCCAGTTTGCGATTTAGAATCGTCCGGATCAGTGTCAAAGCTTGCATCAACGTAACCATTTACGATGAGCTCTTTGTCACCTCCATATACGAGAAACATATCCTTAGTCCATTTCAGGTATTTCAGGATGTTCTTGACCGCTGTCCAGTGATCCACTCCTGGATTACTTTGGTACCTCCCTGCTAGACTTATAGCAAGGCACACATCAGGTCTGGTACACAACATTGCATTCATGATAGAGCCTATGGCTGAAGCATAGGGAACATCTTTCATTTTCTCTCTATCTTCTGCAGTGGTCGGGCATTGAGTCTTACTCAACTTCACACCTTGTAACACATGCAAGAATCCTTTATTTGCTTGATCCATTTTGAACTTCTTCAAAACGTTGTCAAGGTATGTGCTTTGTGAAAGTCCAATTAAGCGTCTTGATCTATCTCTATAGATCTTAATGCCCAATATGTAAGCAGCTTCACCGAGGTCTTTCATTGAAAAACTCTTATTCAAGTATCCCTTTATGCTATCCGGAAATTCTATATCATTTCCGATTAGCAATATGTCATCCACATATAATATCAGAAATGCTACAGAGCTCCCACTCACTTTCTTGTAAATACAGGCTTCTCCAAAAGTCTGTACAAAACCAAATGCTTTGATCACACTATCAAAGCGTTTATTCCAACTCCGAGATGCTTGCACCAGTCCATAAATGGATCGCTGGAGCTTGCACACTTTGTTAGCTCCTTTTGGATCGACAAAACCTTCCGGCTGCATCATATACAACTCTTCTAGAAATCCATTCAGGAATGCAGTTTTGACATCCATCTGCCAAATTTCATAATCATAAAATGCGGCAATTGCTAACATGATTCGGACAGACTTAAGCATCACTACGGGTGAGAAGGTCTCATCGTAGTCAATTCCTTGAACTTGTCGAAAACCTTTTGCGACAAGTCGAGCTTTGTAGACAGTAACATTACCGTCAGCGTCAGTCTTCTTCTTGAAGATCCATTTATTTTCAATTGCTTGCCATCAGCATCAGTCACATTACCGTCAGCGTCAGTCAACCAAAGTCCAGACTTTGTTCTCATACATGGATCCCATCTCAGATTTCATGGCTTCAAGCCATTTTGCGGAATCTGGGCTTACCATTTCTTCTTCATAGTTCGTAGGTTCATCATGATCTAGTAGCATGACTTCTAGAACAGGATTACCGTACCACTCTGGTGCGGATCTTACTCTGGTTGATCTACGAGGTTCAGTAGTAACTTGTTCTGAAGTTTCATGATCATCATCATTAGCTTCCTCACTAATTGGTGTAGGTGTCACAGAAACCGGTTTCTGTGATGTACTACTTTCCAATAAGGGAGCAGGTACAGTTACCTCATCAAGTTCTACTTTCCTCCCACTCACTTCTTTCGAGAGAAACTCCTTCTCTAGAAAGGATCCATTCTTAGCAACAAATGTCTTGCCTTCGGATCTGTGATAGAAGGTGTACCCAATAGTCTCCTTCGGGTATCCTATGAAGACACATTTCTCCGATTTGGGTTCGAGCTTATCAGGTTGAAGCTTTTTCACATAAGCATCGCAGCCCCAAACTTTCAGAAACGACAACTTTGGTTTCTTGCCAAACCATAGTTCATAAGGTGTCGTCTCAATGGATTTTGACGGTGCCCTATTTAACGTGAATGCGGCCGTCTCTAAAGCATAACCCCAAAACGATAGCGGTAAATCTGTAAGAGACATCATAGATCGCACCATATCAAGTAAAGTACGATTACAACATTCGGACACACCATTACGCTATGGTGTTCCGGGTGGCGTGAGTTGCAAAGCTATTCCGCATTGTTTCAAATGTAAACCAAACTCGTAACTCAAATATTCCCCTCCACGATCAGATCGTAGAAACTTTATTTTCTTGTTACGATGATTTTCAACTTCACTCTGAAATTCTTTGAACTTTTCAAATGTTTCAGACTTATGTTTCATTAAGTAGATATACCCATATCTGCTTAAATCATCTGTGAAGGTGAGAAAATAACGATATCCGCCACGAGCTTCAACATTCATTGGACCATATACATCTGTATGTATGATTTCCAACAAATCTATTGCTCTCTCCATAGTACTGGAGAACGGCGTTTTAGTCATCTTGCCCATGAGGCACGATTCGCAAGTACCAAGTGATTCATAATCAAGTGGTTCCAAAAGTCCATCAGTATGGAGTTTCTTCATGTGTTTTACACCGATATGACCTAAACAACAGTGCCACAAATAAGTTGCACTATCATTATCAACTCTGCATCTTTTGGCTTCAACATTATGAATATGTGTATCACTACTATCGAGATTCATCAAGAATAGACCACTCTTCAAGGGTGCATGACCATAAAAGATATTACTCATATGAATAGAATAACCATTATTCTCTGATTTAAATGAATAACCGTCTCGCATCAAACAAGATCCAGATATAATGTTCATGCTCAACGCTGGCACCAAATAACAATTATTTAGGTCTAATACTAATCCCGATGGTAGATGTAGAGGTAGCGTGCCGACCGCGATCACATCGACTTTGGAACCATTTCCCACGCGCATCGTCACCTCGTCCTTCGCCAATGTTCGCTTAATCCGTAGTCCCTTTGTTCACCTTGCCATCCTTCTTATCCGCCAAATACTTGGGGCAGTTCCGCTTCCAGTGACTAGTCTGCTTGCAGTAGAAGCACTCAGTTTCAGGCTTAGGTCCAGACTTGGGTTTCTTCTCCTGAGCAGCAACTTACTTGCTGTTCTTCTTGAAGTTCCCCTTCTTCTTCCCCTTGCCCTTTTTCTTGAAACTAGTGGTCTTGTTGACCATCAACACTTGATCCTCCTTCTTGATTTCTACCTCCGCAGCTTTTAGCATTGCGAAGAGCTCGAGAATTTTCTTATCCATCCCTTGCATATTATAGTTCATCACGAAGCTCTTGTAGCTAGGTGGAAGTGATTGGAGAATTCTGTCAATGACGCAATCATCCGAAAGATTAACTCCCAGTTGAATCAAGTGATTATTATACCCCAGACATCTTGAGTATATGCTCAGTGACTGAACTGTTCTCCTCCATCTTGCAGCTATAGAACTTATTGGAGACTTCATATCTCTCAATCTGGGCATTTGCTTGAAATATTAGCTTCAACTCCTGGAACATCTCATATGCTCCATGACGTTCAAAACGTCGTTGAAGACCCGGTTCTAAGCCATAAAGCATGGCACATTGAACTATCGAGTAGTCATCAGCTTTGCTCTGTCAGACGTTCTTAACATTGTCAGTTGCATCAGCAGCAGGCCTGGCACCCAGCAGTGCTTCCAGGACGTAATTCTTCTATGCAGCAATGAGGATAATCCTCAAGTTACGGACCCAGTCCGTATAATTGCTACCATCATCTTTCAACTTTGCTTTCTCAAGGAACGCATTAAAATTCAACGGAACAACAGCATGGGCCATCTATCTACAATCAAACATAAACAAGCAAGATACTATCAGGTACTAAGTTCACGATAAATTTAAGTTCAATTAATCATATTACTTAAGAACTCCCACTTAGAAAGACATCCCTCTAATCTTCTAAGTGATCACGTGATCCAAATCAACTAAACCATAACCGATCATCACGTGAAATGGAGTAGTTTTCAATGGTGAACATCACTATGTTGATCATATCTACTATATGATTCATGCTCGACCTTTCGGTCTCAGTGTTCCGAGGCCATATCTGCATATGCTAGGCTCGTCAAGTTTAACCTGAGTATTCTGCGTGTGCAAGACTGGCTTGCACCCGTTGTAGATGGGCGTAGAGCTTATCACACCCGATCATCATGTGGTGTCTGGGCACGATGAACTTTGGCAACGGTGCATACTCAGGGAGAACACTTTTATCTTGAAATTTAGTGAGAGATCATCTTATAATGCTACCATCAATCAAAGCAAGATAAGATGCATAAAAGATAAACATCACATGCAATCAATATAAGTGATATGATATGGCCATCATCATCTTGTGCTTGTGATCTCCATCTCCGAAGCATCGTCATGATCACCATCGTCACCGGCGCAACACCTTGATCTCCATCGTAGCATTGTTGTCGTCTCGCCAATCTTATGCTTCTATGACTATTGCTACCGCTTAGTGATAAAGTAAAGCATTACAGGGCGATTGCATTGCATACAATAAAGCAACAACCATATGGCTCCTGCCAGTTGCCGATAACTTGGTTACAAAACATGATCATCTCATACAATAAAATTTAGCATCATGCCTTGACCATATCACATCACAACATGCCCTGCAAAAACAAGTTAGACGTCTTCTACTTTCTTTGTCGCAAGTTTTACGTGGCTGCTACGGGCTTAGCAAGAACCAATCTTACCTACGTATCAAAAACCACAATGATAGTTTGTCAAGTTGGTGCTGTTTTAACCTTCACAAGGACCGGGCATAGCCACACTCGGTTCAACTAAAGTTGGAGAAACTGACACCCGCCAGCCACCTGTGTGCAAAGCACGTCGGTAGAACCAGTCTCGCGTAAGCGTACGCGTAATGTCGTTCCGGGCCGCTTCATCCAACAATACCGCCGAACCAAAGTATGACATGCTGGTAAGCAGTATGACTTATATCGCCCACAACTCACTTGTGTTCTACTCGTGCATATAACATCAACACATAAAACCTAGGCTCGGATGCCACTGTTGGGGAACATAGTAATTTCAAAAAATTTCCTACGCACACGCAAGATCATGGTGATGCACAGCAATGAGAGGTGAGAGTGTTGTCTACGTACCCTCGTAGACCAGAAGTGGAAGCGTTATAACAACGCGGTTGATGTAGTCGTACGTCTTCACGGCCGGACCGATCAAGCACCGAAGCTACGACACCTCCGAGTTTTTGCACACGTTCAACTCGATGACGATCCCCGGACTCCGATCTAGCAAAGTGTCGGGGATGAGTTCCGTCAGCACGATGGCGTGGTGACGATCTTGATGTTCTACCGTTGCAGGGCTTCGCCTAAGCACCGCTACAATATTATCGAGGATTATGGTGGAGGGGGGCACCGCACACCGCTAAGAGATCAATGATTAATTGTTGTGTCTCTGGGGTGCCCCCTGCCCCTGTATATAAAGGAGTGGAGGAGGGGGCCGGCCAAGGAGGATGGCGCGCCCAAGGGGGGGAGTCCCCTTTTTCCTATTAGGAGTAGGAGAGGGAAGGAAGAGGAAGGAGGGAGGAAGGAAAGGGGGGGGGGGGGGGGCCCCCTCCCAATTCGGATTGGGCTTGGGGGGGGGGCGCCCCCTCCCTTGCTCCTTTCCCCTCCTTTCCACTAAGGCCCAATAAGCCCATATACCTCCCGGGGGGTTCCGATAACCTCCCGGTGATCCGGTATTGTCCCAATCTTACCCGGAACCTTTCCGGTGTCCAAATATAGTTGTCCAATATATCGATCTTTATGTCTCGACCATTTCAAGACTCCTCGTCAAGTCCGTGATCACATCCGGGACTCCGAACAACCTTCGGTACATCAAAATATATAAACTCATAATGAAACTGTCATTGTAACGTTAAGCATGCGGACCCTACATGTTCGAGAACAATGTAGACATGACCGAGACACGTCTCCGGTCAATAACCAATAGCGGAACCTGGATGCTCATATTGGCTCCTACATATTCTACGAAGATCTTTATCGGTCAGACCGCATAACAACATACGTTGTTCCCTTTTTCATCGGTATGTTACTTGCCCGAGATTCAATCGTCGATATATCAATACCTAGTTCAATCTCGTTACCGACAAGTCTCTTTACTCGTTCCGTAATACATCATCTTGCAACTAACTTATTAGTTGCATTGATTGCAAGGCCTAAGTGATGTGTATTACCGAGAGGGCCCAGAGATACCTCTTCGACAACCGGAGCGACAAATCCTAATCTCAAAATACGCCAACCCAACATGTACCTTTGGAGACACCTGTAGAGCACCTTTATAATCACCTAGTTACGTTGTGACGTTTGGTAGCACACAAAGTGTTCCTCCGGTAAACGGGAGTTGCATAATCTCATAGTCATAGGAACATGTATAAGTCATGAAGAAAGGAATAGCAACATACTAAACGATCGGGTGCTAAGCTAATGGAATGGGTCATGTCAATCACACCATTCTCCTAATGATGTGATCCCATTAATCAAATGACAACTCATGTCTATGGTTAGGAAACATAACCATCTTCGATTAACGAGCTAGTCAAGTAGAGGCATACTAGTGACACTTTGTTTGTCTATGTATTCACACAAGTATTACGTTTCTGGTTAATACAATTCTAGCATGAATAATAAACATTTATCATGATATAAGGAAATAAATAATAAATTTATTATTGCCTCTAGGGCATATTTCCTTCAAAAACCACCTAAAGCCATCATTTTTGGTTTTGGTGGCTCGGGATCGACGGAACCACCTAAAGCCATCAACTTTGGTCTAGGGTGGCTCGGGGTCGACGGAACCACCTAAAGCCATCAACTAGGGTCTAGGGTGGCTCGGGGTCGATGGAACCACCTAAAGCCATCATTTTGGGTTTTGGTGGCTCGGGATCGACGGAGCCACCTAAAGCCATCAACTTTGGTCTAGGGTGGCTCGGGGTCGACAGAACCACCTAAAGCCATCATTTTGGGTTTTGGTGGCTCCGGGTCGATGAAACCACCTAAAGCCATCAACTTTGGTCTAGGGTGGCTCGGGGTCGACGAAACCACCTAAAGCCATCATCTGGGGCCTAGGGTGGCTCCAGGTCGACGAAACCACCTAAAGCCATCATTTTGGGTTTTGGTGGCTCGGGATCGACGGAACCACCTAAAGCCATCAACTTTGGTCTAGGGTGGCTCGAGGTCGACGAAACCACCTAAAGCCATCAACTTTGGTCTAGGGTGGCTCGGGGTCGACGGAACCACCTAAAGCCATCATCTAGGGTCTAGGGTGGCTCGGGATCGATGAAACCACCTAAAGCCATCAACTTTGGTCTAGGGTGGCTCGGGGTCGACGGAACCACCTAAAGCCATCATCTAGGGTCTAGGGTGGCTCGGGATCGATGAAACCACCTAAAGCCATCAACTTTGGTCTAGGGTGGCTTAGGGTCGACGGAACCACCTAAAGCCATCATCTAGGGTCTAGGGTAGCTCGGGATCGACGGAACCACCTAAAGCCATCAACTTTGGTCTAGGGTGGCTCGGGGTCGACGAAACCACCTAAAGCCATCATTTTGGGTTTTGGTGGCTCGGGGTCGATGAAACCACCTAATGCCGTCAACTTTGGTCTAGGGTGGCTCGGGGTCGACGAAACCACCTAAAGCCATCATTTTGGGTTTTGGTGGCTCCGGGTCGACGAAACCACCTAAAGCCATCAACTTTGGTCTAGGGTGGCTCGTGTTGACGGAACCACCTAAAGCCATCATCTAGGGTCTAGGGTGGCTCGGGATTGACAGAACCACCTAAAGCCATCAACTTTGGTCTAGGGTGGCTTGGGGTCGACGGAACCACCTAAAGCCATCATTTTGGGTTTTGGTGGCTCGGGGTCGATGGAAGAAAGGGATCAGTTGAACAAAGAGATTAAAAAGCTAGAATGGTAGATCCAGGATTTATTTCATTAAGTTACTGCATACATTGCATACACTGCATCACATAGCATAGAAGAAGGAGGAACTAGGATTTATTACATTGCATGCATCAACTGATCCAAGGGGAATGCATGTAGATAGCAAGGAGGATCTAGATACTGCATCACATAACAGCTCATTCATATGGATACAAAATTCTACTCCACCTCATCCTAGTGACCTGAAAGGGATGAAAACTTGCCCTCCTCCTTGCCTAGTGGATGACATCGTCATCACTAGGGTTTGAGCCAAGGGGGAATGCCTCCACGAACTACTCCATTTCCTTGCGGTTGCGTGCTGCAAGGATCCGCTGAGCCAGGTGCCTTCTCGCCCTCCTTCTTGCCTCTCTTCACCTGGCTAACCTTGGCACCTGTTCTTCTTCATCGACGACCTCTCCAAGATCCATCTCTATCTCTCCTGGGGTTTTCTCTGGCGGCTAGGCGGAGGAGAAGGGATTGTGGCTGTTGTTTGTGGCAATTGGGGGTGCTTTATATAGTAGAAATGGTGGCTGGTGGTAGGCAGTAGATTTATGGTGGCTGGTAGGTAGGCAGTAGATTTATGGTGGTAGGTAGGCCCAATATTAGAGTCAAATGTTAGTTTCAAAACTAATAAATAATCCCATTATTAGGCCCACATTTTGTTCATTGAAATTTAACTGATAATATTAAAATTCAGTTAACACTACTAGGAAAAGGCCTACTAATGGCGCACTGGTTTTGCCTACTAATGGCGCATTACGAGTGCGCCATTAGTAGCACGCCACTAGTATATCTTACTAATGGCGCACCACAGGTGCGCCATTAGTATCTGGTATACTAATGGCGCACCAACTAGTGCGCCATTAGTATGTAACAACATGCGCCATTAGTGTGCCTCCCGGGGGGCCATACGTAAGCATGACTTTGTCATACTAATGGCGCATTCTCTGTTGATGCACCATTAGTATCCTTTGGCATACTAATGGCGCACCTGGTGGTGATGCGCCATTAGTATGAATATTTGTTTTTTTCCTTTTCTGATTTTTGCGCAGGTTACAAAATATATTATTAGACAGAATATAAAATATATTATTAGACAGAATATAGACAGCAGCACACAACAACATCAGATTCATCGAATACAATAGAAGATTAGTCTCCGAATACAATTCATCATATTAGTCTCCGAATTCAAAAGACCGAACAAAGATAAAACATTACAAGTCTCAAGACCGCGAGTATCGAGTTTGTCTTCACATTACAAGTCGATATCGATCATCTAAACTACCATCACATAGAAGAGATCTGTGGTCATCACGATGAGCATCATCAGGATCAAACTGGTCTTCATCCGGTTCCTCCAACGCTCCCTCCTCTCTCCCGCTAGATAGCGGGCGTATCTAGATTCAGCCTCCGCCCTAGTGGTGTACCCTTTGTAACTATTACCGCTAAAACGGTGAACCTATCTCCGACACTCCTCCCAGTCGTCGTAGACTCCAGGAACCTTACCCTTGTACACGACATACGACGGCATCTCTATGCACAAGCCAAACAACAGATAATACATAAGCAATATGTAAGTATGCAACAAAAGGATCAGAAGAGAAAAGCAAGACATTAATAGCACGATTCATGGTCCTACTAATAAATATCATCGATTACATCTAAGTTGAATGACTGTCCAAACCAAAGAGACATACGAATTCATTAAAGTATAATTACAACATGAGCCAATCAATGTTTCAGAACTACACATCACTACTTTCGACTCGACTCATCGGACAGGAACGTGGATGAAGCCGCCGTCTGTCGTGATGGTCATGAAATCGCGGTCGTTGTCACCCTGCATTTGTAGCATTTCATCTATCTCACTGTTGGACGGTTGATATCTGAGGAAGAACTGCCCCGAGGTATGAAGGACATCTTGATGGATGATGTCCGCAAACTCCGACTGGATGCGAAAGAATTTTTGTCTGAGGTCCGCGTCCTGGACTGCCGACAAGCTAGCGGCCCAATCTTTGAGATTATCTGGTAGCAGAAGTTGATGATGGTCCCTTACGATCGCCCGCATGTGATGGAGGGCGTAGTAGGCATCCTTCTGACCGCTAGGCGGCTACTTGACGCAGCAGAACTTCGTATTGTGTGAGAACATGTGCTTGCCATACTTACGAACTACCCTGGTGAAGGTGCCTCCAGATTTTGCGTAGGCGGGGAGAACATCATCAAGAACTTTCTTGACATTTGTGTAGTGTATCTTGGAGTTACGGTGCGGGTCTAAATACGTGGCCATGGAATATTTCGGGCTTAAGAGGATGAGTGTGCAATGTGTGTCACTGCACAGAACACGGAATGTTAGAAAAAAAAGAACGATCGAAATCTAAGAAATCATATGTTACGGGGTGGTTAAGGGATGACTTACTCGGGAAAGTAAGCCACAAGGAAGTTATCCTTATCTGGGTTTGCCAGAAAGACGCCTTCGAGGTGTGAACTCGCAACTTGGCGATCCCCAGGGCTGCTCAAGTGCTTGGCACACATGTAGAAGGGGTCGACTATCACGATGTCCGGGGTCTTGTCTCTAATGATCCGCATCTCCATACTCAGCGAAAACAGCCGAACGAAGGTGTAGTGCAGTGGATGAAGGTTAAACATAGCAAAGATGTCATCAAACCGCAGGACGATCGTACCCCCGATGTCGCCATCCACAAAGCCCTTGCCCTCTGGCACCTTGGCTACGAAAACCGGGTATGCCACATCCTTCTCTCTGAGACGCCGCTTCTCCAAAGAAAGAACACTGTGGTGCAGACTCCGCATAGCACCGGTTGCAGCATTAAGCATATTTGGCGGTAGCATCGCGCTACCCGCCACATGCACCCTCCTCGAGATATCCTTAGGTGAAGGTGGCCCATCCTGAGCATGGATCGAACTCGGTGCCGGCTGGCTCGCACCGGCGCCCTTGTTAGTCTTTCGTTTCCGTCCCTTCTTCTTGATCTCCTGTAATGGGACTGAGTTCTGCTCACAGACCGCCTTCTTGAGCGTGTTGGGGCTGATAATATTTCGCACCTCAGCTATCTGAGGCTCGGTGAAGGCGGGAGCTGGAGGCGTGTCCTAAGAACTGAATGCCAGACGACGCTTGTTGCAATTGGATTTCTCCGCCGTACCAGCTAGATCGCGGTCGTCTTGGTTGGGTTCTTGAGAAAGAGGCCCGCAGAACTCATCAGCGTACCCATGTTCGGCAAAGTACTTATCAACTTTGGTAAATGTACCGTCGTTGTTGTCGTCACCGTCCGGATCCTGTGCCATAGGGCTGTCCGGATCCTGTGCCATAGGGATGTCCGGCAGGTCCGGTAGCGTTGCAGCGTTCTTGCCATGGCTTGGCGCCGGCACGACTGGCGGTCTTGTCTGTGGGGTGGTGTCCCCCGCCCCCAAACGAATCTGGCTCTTCAGCCAAAGCAGGGGCCAGTTTACGCAGGTGCTGAGGGTCATCTCATCTTCTTCGTCGGCCCCAGCGGGTCGAATCGGAGGTAACAGCTCGTCGTAGCCTGGCAGCACCCGAACCACTTCAACCCTATACATTGTGGGTGGCATCGGATTACCGTGGAACATGGGGTTGCCCGGTTGAATGATTCTGCCCTTGGCGACATCGACCAACTCGGCGCCCACGAAGTGCAGAAGAGTGCAAGGAACGTCGGCGGTGCCCTGCGAAAACATGTACAGGGTGTCAGGGATGCCCAGTCAAAGGCAAGGAGATGAAGTCATCGGCCGAGAGGCTTGGTTATCGTGATGCCGTCGAGCTCGGCTAATGTCGAGGCACCACCAACGGCGGGCGTGCAACTGACGGAGGGGGCGCTTGCTGGCGAGGTGCCGGCCGACGTACACCCGGGTGCATTAAGCTCCAATGCCCGTGCCAGCGCCGGAGACACGAATACCGCCTCCGCCGGAGACACCAATGGAGCCGCCGCCGGAGACACCAATGGCGCCGCCGGAGACGCCAATGGCACTGCCTGCGCGCTGTGCGAGTTGCTGGCCGTGAAGCTAGGAACCGGGGGAGGCCCCTGTTGGCCGCCCGCAGTCCACGTCGTCAGCCCATGAATCAACGTAGGCACCATGGCATTGAGCGTCGTTCCAAGTTGTTGTTGCACTTGCTCTTGGACAAGCTCCGGAATCCGCGCCACTTGTGCCTTGAGTTCTTCAACCTCGCGCGTCTGGCTTTCCGAGATGGTCTTTTTCTCCTTCCGCACACCAGCGGTATAGTATGACCCCCATTTTGTGGACAAGCCTTTGCCGGCCCGCACCATCTCCTAATCACTTGGCACTAATCACTTGGCTCTTATTGCCACCTATGGTTTAATGCAGCAAGAATAAAGGGGCAGTTGATCCTACTTAACTAAGTACTAAGATACCCCGGCCCATGCATCAGTAGCAAGTACCTCACATGTCCGATTTTTAGCAAAGTCATGCTAAAATTCACGGAAAATTTCAGCATGACCTTTGCTGAAAATAGGACATATGGAGTACCCGAATTTGCCGGAACGGAAGTTAATTGACATTCCGGCAAACTCAAGGGCCTCTCGGGGTACCTGCAAAATCATCACGACACAATGGTCGGAGACAAAACCCAGCCACAGACCATATAGTCCTCTGCTTTCATATGGACAAAAATCAGAGGGTGCAAATAACTCTAAATGGATCAGAAGGTGCAGATGCACTTGTAAAAAAAAGTATGCATTTGCAGCAGCTTTGTTCTGATTATGACACCATTCTGTTAAGAAGGAAAAATAACATTATCATCCCAATTCATGGTTGACCAGTTCAGAACTAATGCACATTGACCACATAATATTATTTTGCAACCACTCAGTTTGTCCTTGACTGGGACACTTGAAGCACAAAACAACTAATGCAGAGCTAGGTCTACTTTGGTTCTGATGCATAGGTCTACTCTGGTGCATATGTGGGGTTTTTTACTTAGAAAATACAAAACTTCTATTATTGTTTTTATTTTTAACCAGAGCCTAACCACCTCTACAGTTTACAAACTAATTCAGATAATCACTAATCAAGAAGATTGGTGATACATATGATGGAATTGTCAGTTTAGTGTTCCACTATGATGCGTTGGTTCACCTGTGATTTCCCGATGGCACTGGCCATACCTTTGGTCATTTTCGTTGTAAATATTCTAGAGTTTGACTACAATGATGCTTAAACAACAAGCTATTATCTTACTGATCTTGTACATATCTCCAAGTCTCTTGGGATCTTGTCCAATATTTTCTAAATGAGGCGATAGCTAAGGAAAACTAGTTCAGGCTTCTTGCTCCAGCTGGCAGACAAGTTAATGTAGAACTCTATTTTTTTCTTAGCTGGCACAAGTTTGTCTAGTGTGAACCTCAACTAATAAAATTGTTGTGTGTTAGGACCATACACTAGAAAGCCTCACTGTCTGGCTTTCAAACTGTTAACCTGTTATACTGTAAGTATAAACGATAATAAACTAACATATGGAGATTGTGAGAGAACCTAGAAAAATGCACTCCTCTTATAGTGATGCACAAACTAGAAACTGTATACCAAACACACAAATAGAAACCCAGCTCCGGGAACTAGAGTAGCATATTCAGTAAATCAACTTGTAGTGGGAAGTACAGGAAGTTAAATCAAGTAGTCAAAGACAATAGGATTAGTGTACTGAACCACGGAGCAGAGGTGGAGCGGAGACCGGAGTTGAGGTGGCCGGAGTTGAGGAAGACGACGGCGACCCGAGGAAGAGGACGAGGTGGATCCAGTGCTGTGCGGCTCCTCGGCGATGGCGGATCCGGTGCAGTCCCCCTCCTGGATCGGCTGCGACGCGAACAAGGACACTGTTACTGCTCTGCTCTGCTCTATGTAGCAAATCGATAGTAGCCAAGAACAGACCTTCCCAGCAGTGAGGTCCTGATGCGCAGCGCCGACGAGATGGCGGACCCGGCCTTGCTCCGCAGCCACGGCAGGAAAGCACCGTCCTCCTTCACCCGCGGGGCGGCAAATTTGATTCCATCGACATTCAGCAAAGGGGCGGGGGGGATGGGGGGATTTCTTCCTCTCTTTCTTTGCTTGCGGTGAACCCTAGCTAGCCCAGATAGCTCACCTTGGGAATGGCTGCGAGGGGAGCCGGAGCGGGTGTGGAGCGGGCGCAGTTGTCGTTGGAGCGGGTCGGGGCCGGCAGAGAGTGGCGGCGGCTAGGAACCCTAGCTGTCGCTCTCGGGAGGGAGGTTGACGCAGGCGGGGCCGCGGGGGGAGGGGGACAGCGAGGGCGCGGGCGCGGGCGGAGGGGGGACAGTGAGGGAGGTGGTCGGGTGCGGCGGGGGAAGCGAGCATGGCCGGGGACGGCGAGCACGGGGGAAGTGGTGGGCGGTGGTGGTCAGGCGCGGGTGAGACGAGGCAGGGGAGGGATTAGAGAGAAATGGAGATTGGGGATTTTAGTGTGGGGGGAGGCTTAGCAATGGCGCACCACCCAGGGGTGCGCCATAAGTACATCCATAGCAATGGCGCACCACCGAGGGGTGCGCCATAAGTAATTTAATCTAGCCCGACTTGTCAGGTTATATACAACCTAACCCTATCTACAACAGACCCCGCCCACTAGCCCGACTGGTCAATACGCGTCACACACACTAGGAGGTCATGGGTTCGATTCCCAGGCTCCCCAATATTTTTTATGCATTTTAAATCCTGTTTGATATTTATTTGTGTTTAAATATGTTCAAACTTGTTTAAATCATAACAGTAATATTTTTTTATAAAAACAGTAATAACCCCCCAGGGGTGCGGGGGGCCGGGTGCTCGTCGGCGGCAGTGGAGCGGGGGAGGGTTGCGGTGGGTCGTCGGCGGCGGTGGAGCTAGCTAGCGGGGGAGGGTGCAGGTGGGATCGAGATCGAGATGGAGGGGGAATCGAGATCGAGATGGAGGGGGATCGAGATCAAGTGTCCTCATGAATTCAAAAAGTGCCCATGAAATTTAAAAATATTCATGATATCAAAAAGTGCCCATGAAATACAATCGAGAAATGAAGACTACGATTTAAATACAATCGATCTTAGCTAGCTATCTATTCACAATCTTCTTGCCCTTCTTTTTCGCAAATGGAGTTCTTCTGTGGAACGGACGTCCTTTAGGTAGGGTGGTCCTGCTTCTTCTTGTGGTGTGTGCTGCTACTTCATCGTCGTCGTCATGTTCGATCTTCGGGTCGCCGTACTTGTCGAAGTCTTGCTCATTGGCTACTCCATCCATTCCGATGATCTTCCTTTTGCCTCTCCTCACGACAACACGACTGGGCTTTGACGGGTCGGTAATGAAGAAGCATTGGTCCACTTGGGAAGCCAGTACCCATGGCTCATTTTTCGCGGTGACGTTTGCGCCCGCGGTCTTGGATTTGGCTTCGGGTATAACCATGGTGGTGAAATACCAGACTTCTTTTAGGACGCTCTTGGCCCATCTGACACAGAACATCGGGACCTTCTCTCCAGCGTAGCTCAGCTCCCAGATCTCCTCGATCCTTCCGTAGTATCTGTCCTTGTCGTTGCCGGTGTAGGATTCCATCGTTACCCCGGAGTTCTGATAACCATCGCTCTTCATGTCCTTGTCCTTGGTGTAGAATGTGTAGCCGTTGATATAGTACACCTCATAGGTCATCAGATTGTGCTCGGCGCCCTGTGACAAGGCGAATATGAGTTGTTCTTCCGCAAGAATCCTCATGTAAAGGGTACGACAGAAACTTCTGCTTGAACCAATGCGTGAAACATGAGTTGTGCTCTTTGAGTATATCTCCGTCCGTCCTCTGTTGGCCTCGGTCATTGTACGTCTTCTCAATAAAGGTTTTGTGCTCTACCACCCAAGGATCGACCACGTCTATGTGTTGTAGCGCGACTAGGTTTGCTCTTTCAAAGTCGGCGAGTCGACCCTCGAAGTCGACATGCATTTCGTGGCGACCCTCACGGTGACCCCATCCAGCGAGCCTGCCAAGGTGCTTGTTGACGGGAAGACCAACGGGGTTCTCGATGCCTAGATAATTCGTGCAGTAGGAGATGCACTCTTCGGTCAGAAAGCCCCTGGCTATACTTCCCTCTGGACGTGACATGTTGCGAACGTATCCTTTGATGACACCATTCATCCTTTCGAACGGCATCATGCTGTGCAAGAACGTCGGCCCGAGTTGGATGATATCCTCCACGATATGGACCAGCAGATGCACTATAACGTCGAAGAATGTGGGCAGGAAGTACATCTCAAGCTCGCATAGTATCACCACGATCTCTTCCTGTAGCCTTCTGAGTTGCCTCACGCCAATCGACTTCCGAGAGATGACGTCGAAAAAGTTACATAGGCCAAATAGCATTTCACGGACGTGCGCGTCCATGATCCCACGGATTGCAACTGGAAGTATATGCGTCATCAGCACGTGAAAGTCGTGAGACTTCATCCCGCTGAACTTCTGCTTCGCTGGGTCTAGGTATCTACTTATCTTCCCCGCGTAACCGTAAGGAAGTTTTACTCCTAGGAGGCAGGTGAAAAACTGCTCGATCTCCTCCTGACTTAGAGTGAAGCACGCGGGAGGGTAGTCATTTCCGGTCTTCTTGGCCTTTTTTCCTTTGCGACGACTTTCTGTGTCCTGCTTCGCCTCATCATCATCATCATCATTAGTGTGAAGCTCCTGCCTGATGCCCATTGATTTCAAGTCTGCCCTTGCTTTCGGCCCATCTTTGGTCCTCTCTGGCATGTTGAGCAGGGTACCAAGCAGACTCTCGCACACGTTCTTCGTGTTATGCATGACATCAAGGTTGTGAGGCACACGGTGGATCTTCCAGTACGGCAAGTCCCAGAAAACAGACCTCGTTTTCCATACCTTCAGCAGCGGCTCTGGCGCCTTTCGCTTCTTTCCCGGCTCTGGTGCCTTTTGCTTCTTTCCCGGCAGTGGGCAGTCTTTCCAATTTTTCAACATCTCGTCTATTTCCTCGCCGCTCCTTGTACACGGGCGTTTTCGGGGTTCGGTTTCACCATTGAACAGATCCTTGCGTTTCCTCCACAGGTCATCGTCGCGAAGCCACCTTCGATGTCCGATGAACACGGTTTTCAAAGGCCCGGGATCTCTATCTAGCTGGCGATACGTTGTGTCATCCATGCACCTTACGCATCCAGAAAATCCATGGACTACCTGCCCCGCGAGATATCCGTAACCGAGATAGTCGTGCACTGTCATGAGCAGTGCGGCTCTCATAGGGAAATATTCTTTCTCTGCAGCGTCCCACGTATTGGCCGGCATTTTCCACAGCGTGTCTAGCTCCTCCTTCAGCAGCCCCAGATACAGATTGATGTCGTTCCCTGGTTGTTTCGGCCCTTCAATTAGCATACTCATGTGAATGTACTTCCTCTTCATGCACAACCAGGGGGAAGGTTGTACATCCACACAAACACAGGCCAGGTGCTATGTGTGCTTCTCTGGCTGCCAAATGGATTGACTCCATCGGTGCTCGCGCCCAGCACGATGTTCCTTGGATCCTTCCCAAATTCTGGGTATTTGAAGTTTAACGCTTGCCACTGGCTCGCATCCTTAGGGTGACTCAGCATCTTGTCTTTTTTATTTATCTCCGGATCATTTCCGCCATCTTCCCACTTCTTCTCCTCCCTATCCGCGTGCCAACGCAGGAGCTTTGCTACCTTAGGGTCCGCGAAATACCGCTGCAGACGAGGAGTGATCGGAAAGTACCACACCGATTTTCGAGGAGCTTTCTTCCTCTTCTTGTATCGAGTGACGCCGCACACTGGACATATGGTAGACTCCGCGTGCTTGTCCCGATAAATGATACAATTGTTCATGCACACATGGTATTTCACGTGCGGTAAATCCAGAGGACACACGATTTTCTTCGCCTCCTCGAAACTGGTCGGGCACTTGTTCCCCTTGGGAAGACGTTCGTGCCAGAATGACATGTTCTCGTCGAAGCATGCGTCGGTCATTTTGTGTTTTACCTTCATCTCCAGAGCCATGAGCGTTACTTTTAGGCGGGTATCGTCGGGCCTGCATCCTTCATACAATGGAGTAACTGCGTCTATCTCCAGTTGATCCAGCTTGGCTTTCTCTCGGGCGGCAGCTCTTGCATTATCCGTCTGCTTGAGAAGCAGCTCTTGAATATGAGGGTCCTGCACCCAGCCTCCATCGTCGTCTGCTCCGGCATCTTCATCTTCATGATCATGCCCTTCGTCTTGATCTTCCTCATCATCATGTACAACATCTTCTACATGATGACTGTGTACAACATCCTAGAGATTCTTCGTCTTCTCGCCCGCCCTCGCCGCGGTGGTACTTGTCTTGTTGCCCTTCCTCATTTCTTGCCCGGCCCCGGCCATGGACGACTTCATAGTCATCTTCATCACCTTGCCACTGATAGCCATCCATGAAACCACGCAAGAGCAGGTGGTCCCGCACCTGCCCGGAATCCGGGTCCGCAATAAGGCTCTTCAGCTTGCATCTTCGACACAGACATCTTATCTCCGTCTCGTTCTTTTGAAGCATCTCGGCCTTCGCGGAGCTCAAAAACCTATTCACGATGCCTTCAGTCATCGTGCGGACCATGGTCGCTTGCGGGGTAGAGCAAAACGATATTTTAGAACCAAGAAAAAATTTGGCATGACCTTCCCTAAAAATAGGACCAAAAAGAATGCATAGTGCCAAAATTCTCGCCGAAACAGAAATGAATCAAAACATTTAGGCAAAATATTGGCAACTATCGCATTTCAAATACCGGTACCTTCAAACACAAACATATATGCAACACCACAAACACATGCAACACCACAAACATACATAGATCTAGCTAGGCCACAAAAAGTGCATGTGCACGTTGTTGGAGCGAGCTAGGGAGAAAAAAAGTAGATCTACATCATGAAGATAGCTTTCCCCTTACTTACCTATCAAAAAAGGTAATTTCACCACTTAATTTTGATGAATCTATGGTGGAAATGAGGTGAGGAGGAGGAGGCAGCCGAAAGCTTGGAGAAGGAGGTGGAGGGAATGAAGTGGGGAAAGTGAGTGGGTAGGTGTGGGGCTGTCCAAAATATCTTGTTGGGGTCCCAGGTTACTAATGGCGCACCACAAGGAAATGCACCATTAGTAACCCTGGTTACTAATGGCGCACCTGCAGGTGGTGCGCCATTAGAAGTTTTGCAAAAAAGTAAAAAAATATAGATATATACACTAATGGCGCACCGTGTAATAGTGCGCCATTACTAGTTTAAACTAGTAATGGCGCACTGTGAAACGGTGCGCCATTAGTAGTTTTGCAAAAAAAGGAATAAGAAAAAAAATTACAGTAATGGCGCACTCTCTGCCTGGTGCGCCATTACTAGTTAGAACTAGTAATTGCGCATTGTCGACCTGATGTGCCATTAGTATGTATGGAAAAATGGAAAAAAAATTAATACTAGTGGCGCACCCTGTTTCTGGTGCGCCATTAGTGTCTTCCACACTAATGGCGAATCACCAACAGGTGCGCCATTAGTATATAGTAGTGGCGCACTACTTCCCTGGTGCGCCATTAGTATCAATCCTATCTATAGCCCTTTTCCTAGTAGTGTAACAATATGTCATCATTTTCAGTCTAACATTGAAAGCAAACAATACTAACTGGAGTTCAACACATTATAAGAATACACAACCATTGTTCACATTACATAGTGGAGTTCAAATGCACAATCCATCCTTTTCTCACAAAAGGATGAATAGCATAACTACTAGGTACATAAACAGCCAGAGTTCACAATTAGTACTACAACCATACATTACACAACCATAATTCTAAGTTACTAGGTCATTGCACAGCCATCCTTCCCAAAAGGTCTGCAATGCCCACTAATCTCAATTCATCTTGTTCAGTTCTGCAGGATGGCCTGGATCCCCTTGATCTTCTCCTTCAGCTTCTCCTCTGCCTTCATGAGCTCAGTAATTTTAAACTCTTGCATCTGCTTCTCTTCATTATGGTTTTCCTTGAGCTTCAGCAGATCAGCAACCTGGAACTTCAACTCTAGCTTCTCTTGGGTGAGCTTCTCCTCAAACTTTGTGAACTCTGCATTCTTCAACTCCAAATTCATCCTAGCCTCACTCATCAATTCCTTCTCTTTCATATTCTTCAACTTCAGGTTTTGGATGATAGTTGCTTGAACACTTGTCAGGTTGCACAGGAGTTCATACTTCTGTTGAAACTTCTCTATAGCTGCATCTTTCTTTGCCATTTCTACATTCTTACCAGCCACCAATTCAGCTCTGCAATGGTGCTGATATGTGATAGCAGACTGCAGATAACTGAAATCCACAACCCTATCCTGCTGAAAGTCCACAAGTTGATGCACATCTTTCACTAACTTGTCATAGTCTGCATCCAGCTTGTTCTTTTCTTCTGTCAAATGATGAATAGTTAAAGCACTTTCAAGATTATCACTCACCCTAGCAGACTTGCTCTCTTAAACCATTGACCAAAGCTTCAGCAATGCATTCTCCATTGTTGGGGGCCACTGCTCATCAACCCACTGAACAAACCCACAATTCCGACCTTCCTGGAAAAATTAGAAGGGCAAAATTTAGTACAATACAACTACTAAGAGTACAAAGCAACAGTTAGTTCATGGCAGTACCTAATGTTGGCACTGACATTAACTGATTTTGCATAGCCATTTGCTAAGCAACAGGAGAACATTGTAAAAATAAATTGATGTAATCCTACAATGGATGATCAATATATTTACTAGGCAGCAGAGTAACACTCCATTCAACTTAGAAGTTGCTAAGCAGCCATGTGCTAAGCAACAACACTTGCTAAGAATTGACAATTAATATAATGGAATCCTAACAGTAATAAGCAATACAATGTGAACTAATTTTCCCAGCTAAATACACTACACTAGCCTGCAGCAACAAACTAGCTAATGAGACTACCTACTGTCAGTAGTAAGCAATAGTTACTAACTGCCTCCACTGAACTTAATATTGAGCAACACTGCATTTGGAAAGAAGTGTAAATAAATAGCATGTGCACACAACATGAGCATATATTTTAGTAAAAATGCATTCCACAGAACTTAATAATGAGCATTCACACAATGAGCACTACAATAGGGCACATATGACTAACAAATTGAGCATGCACACAACTGAATCACAAGTGGCAAACAAGACTCTGCCACTTTCAGTGAACACATCCAGTGCTAATCACCAAGGCAAGAAAAATACCGGCTCTACACATGCTAAGAACCTTCTCCCAGTCATTGTTCCTTCAAACGCAACAAGCCTCCTTGATGGCTTCCCATGCTTCTCGCAGAACGCCATCAGATCTAGCTCAAGGCCCTTGTAATCTGGGTCCTCAAGTGAGAAAGGCACCTGCACTATCAAAAGCACAGCACGAGGACACATCAAATCAAACGAAATTCTCACAACAAAGACCACCTACACACAAAAATCCCCAAATTTCCTAAACCTAACCCTAACCCTAGCTTGATGGAGTAACTTACCTGGTTCAGCCCATCGATGGAGGATTCGGAGTGCATGTACGGGAGGCTTGAGTTGTCGTCGCTGCTCTTGTCTTCCAAAACCATGGCTGCGGCAACGTCGTGTGGCGGCCGGCGGGGGCGGGCGCAGACGGCGGCGAGGCAGAGAGAAGGAAGAAGAGGGCAGAGCAGAGCATGGGGAGTGAGCGGGGTGTGGCTCGACCGCACCAGTCGCGCCCTAAACGGTTGGAACCGGCCTCATCCGAGTCAGCGCGCGGGCACGCGCTCACTGGCCAGCGTGGCGCCTGACGGGCGGGCCCAACCGGTCAGATTCCCTGTCAATACGTATAAAACGCACATTTAGTCTTTTTTGCAACGGCTCGCCCCAATCTTGGTACTGACACGTAAAAATTTCCAATCTTGGTACCAATCTGCTTCCAATGCCCCAATTGTGATACTTCTGTGCAATTTACTCATCTTGCTGCCACCATGACCATGTGTGAGTAATTCCCTTAGGACCTTAGGGTCCATGGCAGTAGCTAGATGAACCTTCTTTCCCTTGTGATTCGATACAAAGTTCCCGTGAGCTGCCTCATATGTTCGGGATCCATATGATGGAATCGGTTTTGTGTTTGTGAGTAGATGATGAATTGTCACTTTATGATCAGTTTGTCATTGAAAATTTGAATCTTTTAAAGATTTTTGCTGGATAATTGAGTAGCTTTGTATGCTCTCCAATCTATTTGTCTACTTTAGTCAAGTTTGATGGGTAGTTCTTCAGAGTGAGTGGTTTAGAGTAGTAGGTTCAATCTTGCGGTGATTCATCTCAATGACAGAAAGGGAACGAGCATGTATTGTATTGTTTCCACTAAGGATAAAACGATGATTTCCTTATCACACTTGTATTGTAGTTCCACTAAGATAAAACAACCTAGGGTGATGTAACGGAGGTAAACAATAAAAGGTAACAAATATGTAGCAACGGACGATGAGAGAGTATGAAAGCATGCAAACCTAGAGCAATAGCATGATGAGCCAAGAAATACCCCATGCCTTGTTCCATCTGTGAAAAAGAAGGCTCCTAATTTTCTAGATTTTGTATTCAAAAATCATGTATTGCACGACACCATACTATAAAAATGGAATACGTATTCTCCTCTGGCTCAATAAAAAATTGTTGCACGACACCAGATTACACGTGCTAGCATCACGCCACTTGTACTAGAACAAACATTTATGCACTACTATCATTTATGTATAACTAGATGATCTGTTGCATCAATTGGCGCAGAGACCAACTTGTCAATACAGCCCGAAAGTAAAACAAACTATTTGAATGATTTTCCCCTCAACTTATTGTAAATGATTATGTTCATACTGAGTTTCTATTTACCTCAACAACATGATAGAAACGCAATGTGAATGATGGGCTTCTTTTGCTTGTGTTCTACTAGGCGGGTTTTTGTACAGTGTCACGACTTCTCGCCGATGTGTCCCCTTGAACGGAAGACGTGTTCTTGGATCTGGGTGTGGTTTTTGAGCACTGGATAGACATTGAGACCCTTGTGGGTGGAAGGATCATGTCATATTGGCCGGCGTTGGACCACTATGGTTGATCGGATGACGTGTTCTGCCATCTCTCCCGAACTTTTACCCCTGCCGCCTGGCCGACTAGCGTGTATACTTCACATGCTCGTTGGTCCCACTCATAACTTGCCTGAAGGAAATATGCCCTAGAGGCAATAATAAAGTTGTTATTTATATTTCCTTATATCATGATAAATGTTTATTATTCATGCTAGAATTATATTAACCGGAAACTTAGTACATGTGTGAATACATAGACAAACAGACTGTCACTAGTATGCCTCTACTTGACTAGCTCGTTGAATCAATGATGGTTATGTTTCCTAACCATAGACATGAGTTGTCATTTGATTAACGGGATCACATCATTAGAGAATGATGTGATTGACTTGGCCCATCCGTTAGCTTAGCACGATGATCGTTTAGTTTGTTGCTATTGCTTTCTCCATAACCTATACATGTTCCTATGACTATGAGATCATGCAACTCCCAAATGCCGAGGAACACTTAGTGTGCTATCAAACATCACAGCATAACTGGGTGACTATAACTGGGTGACTATAAACATCACAGCATAACACTTAGTGTCCTAGGAGGAGGACTCCTCCTCTCCTGGCGCGCCCCAAGGGCCGGCCGGCCTCCCCCCTTGCTCCTTTATATACGGGGGCAGGGGCACCCTAGAGAACACAAGTTGATCGTTGAGCCCTTAGCCGTGTGCGGTGCCCCCCTCCACCATAATCCACCTCGGTCACATCGTCGTAGTGCTTAGGCGAAGCACTGCACCGGTAGCTTCATCATCATCGTCATCACGCCGTCATGCTGACTCCCTCGACACTCAACTGGATCGAGAGTTCGTGGGACGTCACCGAGCCGAACGTGTGCAGATCGCGGAGGTGCGATACTTTCGGTACTAGGATCGGTCGGATCATGAAGACGTATGATTACATCAACTGCGTTGTCATAACGCTTCCGCTTACAGTCTATGAGGGTACGTAGACAACACTCTTCCCCTCTCGTTGCTATGCATCACCATGATAGATCTTGCGTGTGCGTAGGAATTTTTTTGAAATTACTGCGTTCCCCAACAGTGGTATCAGAGCCAGGTCTATGCGTAGATGTTATATGCACGAATAGAACATAAAGGAGTTGTGGGCGTGGGTATATACATATTGGTTGCCGTCACCAGTTGATTCTTGATTCAACGGTATTGTTGGATGAAGCGGCCCAGACTGACATTACGCATATGCTTACGCGTGACTGGTCCTACCGACGTGCTTCGCACACAGGTGGCTGGTGGGTGTCAGTTTCTCCAGCTTTAGTTGAATCGGATTCAATGAACAGGGTTCTTTCTGAAGATCAAAAAGCAATCACTATACCGCGTTGTGGTTTTTGATGCGTAGGTAAGAGCAGTTCTTGCTCAGCCCGTAGCAGCCACGTAAAACTTGCAACAACAAAGTAGAGGACGTCTAACTTGTTTTAGCAGGGCATGTTGTGATGTGATATGGTCAAGACATGATGCTAAATTTTATTGTATGAGATGACCATGTTTTGTAACATAGTTATCGGCAACTGGCAGGAGCCATATGGTTGTCACTTTATTGTATGAAATGCAATCGCCATGTAATTGATTTACGTTATCACTAAGCAGTAGCGATAGTCGTAGAATCAATAGTTGGCGAGACGACAACGATGCTTTGATGGAGATCAAGGTGTCAAGCCGGTGACGATGGTGATCATGACGGTGCTTTGGAGATGGAGATCAAAGGCACAAGATGATGATGGCCATATCATATCACTTATATTGATTGCATGTGATGTTTATCCTTTATGCATCTTATTTTGCTTAGTTTGGCGGTAGCATTATAAGATAATCTATCACTAAAATTCAAGGTATAAGTGTTCTCCCTGAGTATGCACTGTTGCTACAGTTGTCGTGCCGAGACACCACGTGATGATCGGGCGTGATAAGCTCTACGTTCACATACAACGGGTGCAAGCCAGTTTTGCACACACAGAATACTCGGGTTAAACTTGATGAGCCTAGCATATGCAGATATGGCCTCGGAACACTGAGACCGAAAGGTCGAGCGTGAATCATATAGTAGATATGATCAACATAATGATGTTCACCATCGAAAACTACTCCATCTCACGTGATGATCGGACATGGTTTAGTTGATAAGGATCATGTAATCACTTAGATGATTAGAGAGATGCCTATCTAAGTGGGAGTTCTTAAGTAATTTGATTAATTGAACTTTAATTTATCATGAAGTTAGTACCTGATAGTATTTTGCATGTCTATGTTATTGTAGATAGATGGCCCGTGCTGTTGTTCTGTTGAATTTTAATGCGTTCCTAGAGAAAGCTAAGTTGAAAGATGATGGTAGCAACTACACGGACTGGATCCATAACTTGAGGATTATCCTCATTGCTGCACAGAATAATTACGTCCTATAAGCACCGCTAGGTGACAAACCCGCTGCAGGAGGAACGCCAGATGTTGTGAACACCTGGCAGAGCAAAGCTGATGCCTACTCGATAGTTTAGTGTGCCATGCTTTATGGCTTAGAACCGGGACTTCAATGATGTTTTGAACGTCATGGAGCATATGAGATGTTCCAGGAGTTGAAGTTAATATTTCAAGCGAATGCCTGGATTGAGAGATATGAAGTCTCCAATAAGTTCTACAGCTGCAAAATGGAGGAGAATAGTTCTGTCAGTGAACATATACTCAGAATGTCTGGGTACCACAACCACTTGACTCAGCTAGGAGTTAATCTTCCTGATGATAGTGTCATTGGCAGAGTTCTTCAATCACTGCCACCAAGCTACAAGAGCTTCGTGATGAACTATAATATGCAAGGGATGGATAAGACGATTCCTAAGCTCTTCGCAATGCTAAAGGCTGCGGAAGTAGAAATCAAGAAAGAGCATCAAGTGTTGATGGTCAGCAAGACCACCAGTTTCAAAAGAAGAAGGGTAAAGGGAAGAAGAACAACAAGCCAGTTGCTGCTCAAGTAAAGAAACCCAAGTCTGGACCTAAGCCTGAGACTGAGTGCTTCTACTGCAAAGGGACTGGTCACTAGAAGCGGAACTGCCCCAAGTATTTGGCGGGGAAGAAGGACGACAAAGTGAAAGGGGCTACGGATTAAGCGAAGATTGGCAAAGGATAAGGTGACGATGCGCGTGGGAAATGGTACCAAAGTCGATGTGATCGCCGTGGCACGCTACCTCTACATCTACCTTTGGGATTAGTTTTAGACCTAAATAATTGTTATTTGGTGCCAGCGTTGAGCATGAACATTATATCTGGATCTTGTTTGATGCGAGATGGTTATTCATTTAAATCAGAGAATAATGGTTGTTCTATTTATATGAATAATATCTTTTATGGTCATGCACCCTTAATGAGTGGTCTATTTTTACTAAACCTTGATAGTAGTGATACACATGTTCATAGTATTGAAGCCAAAAGATGCAGAGTTGATAATGATAGTGCAACTTATTTGTGGCACTGCCGTTTGGGTCATATTGGTGTAAAGCGCATGAAGAAACTCCATTCTGAAGGACTTCTGGAATCACTTGATTATGAATCACTTGGTACTTGCAAACCATGCCTCATGGGTAAGATGACTAAAACTCCGTTCTCTGGAACAATGGAGCAAGCAACAGAGTTTTTGGAAATCATACATACTGATCTTTGTGGTCCAATGAACATTGAGGCTCACGACGGAGATCGTTATTTTCTCATCTTCACAGATGATTTGAGGAGATATGGGTATATCTACTTAATGAAATATAAGTCTGAAACATTTGAAAATTTCAAAGAATTTCATAGTGAAGTGGAAAATCATCGTAACAAGAAAATAAAGTTTCTACGATCTGGTCGTGGAGGAGAATATTTGAGTTATGAGTTTAGTCTTCATTCGAAACAATGCGTAATAGTTTTGCAACTCACGCCACCCGGAACACCACAACATAATGGTGTGTCCGAACGTCGTAATCGTACTTTACTAGATATGGTGCGATCTATGATGTCTCTCACTAATTTACCGCTATCGTTTTAGGGTTATGCTTTAGAGATAGCTGCATTCACGTTAAATAGGGCACCATCTAAATCCGTTGAGACGACACCTTATGAACTGTGGTTTGGCAAGAAACCCAATTTATCATTTCTTAAAGTTTGGGGCTGTGATGCTTATGTGAAAAAGCTTCAACCTGATAAGCTCGAACCCAAATCGGAGAAATGCGTCTTCATAGGATACCCAAAGGAGATTGTTGGGTACACATTCTATCACAGATCCGAAGGCAAGACATTCGTTGCTAAGAATGGATCCTTTCTATAGAAGGAGTTTCTCTCGAAAGAAGTGAGTGGGAGGAAAGTAGAAGTTGATGAGGTAATTGTGCCTGCTCCCTTATTGGAAAGTAGTTCATCACTGAAATCAGTTCCAGTGATTCCTACACCAGTAAGTGAGGAAGCTAATGATGATGATCATGAAACTGATGATCAAGTTACTACCGAACCTCGTAGGTCAACCAGAGCAAGATCCGCACCAGAGTGGTACGGTAATCCTGTACTGGAGGTCATGTTACTTGACCATGACGAACCTACGAACTATGAGGAAGTGATGATGAGCCCAGATTCCGCAAAATGACTTGAGGCCATGAAATCTAAGATGGGATCCATGTATGAGAACAAAGTGCGGACTTTGGTTGACTTGCCCGTTGATCGGCAGGCAATAGAGAATAAATGGATCTTCAAGAATAAGACTGACGCTGACGGTAATGTTATTGTCTACAAAGCTCGACTTGTTGCAAAAGGTTTTCGACAAGTTCAAGGAGTTGACTACGATGAGACCTTCTCACCCGTAGCGATGCTTAAGTCCGTCCGAATCATGTTAGCAATTGCCGCATTTTATGATTATGAAATTTGGCAAATGGATGTCAAAACTGCATTCCTTAATGGATATCTTAAAGAAGAGTTGTATATGATGCAACCAGAAGGTTTTTTCGATCCAAAATGTGCTAACAAAGTGTGCAAGCTCCAGCGATCCATTTATGGACTGGTGCAAGCCTCTCGGAGTTGGAATATACGCTTTGATAGTGTGATCGAAGCATATGGTTTTATACAGACTTTTGGAGAAGCCTGTATTTACAAGAAAGTGAGTGGGAGCTCTGTAGCATTTCTGATATTATATGTAGATGACATATTGTTGATCAGAAATGATACTGAATTTCCGAATAACATAAAAGGATAATTGAATAAGAATTTTTCAATGAAAGACCTCGGTGAAGCTGCTTATATATCGGGCATCAAGATCTATAGAGATAGATCAAGACGCTTAATTGGACTTTCACAAAGCACATACCTTGATAAAGTTTTGAAGAAGTTCAAAATGGATCAGGCAAAGAAAGGGTTCTTGCCTGTGTTACAAGGTGTGAAGTTGAGTCAGACTCAATGCCCGACCACTGCAGAAGATAGAGAGAAAATGAAAGTCATTCCCTATCCTTCAGCCATAGGTTCTATCATGTATGCAATGCTGTGTACCAGACCTGATGTGTGCCTTGCTATTAATTTAGCAGGGAGGTACCAAAGTAATCCAGGAGTGGATCACTGGACAACGGTCAAGAACATCCTGAAATACCTGAAAAGGACTAAGGATATGTTTCTTGTATATGGAGGTTACAAAGAGCTCGTCGTAAACGGTTACGTTGATGCAAGCTTTGACACTGATCCAGATGACTCTAAGTCACATACCGGATACGTATTTTTATTAAATGGTGGAGCTGTCGATACGTCTCCAATGTATCTATAATTTTTGATTGCTCCATGCTATATTATCTACTGTTTTGGACATTATTGGGCTTTATTATCCACTTTTATATTATTTTTGGGACTAACCTATTAACCGGAGGCCCAACCCAGAATTGCTGTTTTTTGCCTGTTTTAGGGTTTCGATGAAAAGGAATATCAAACGGAGTCCAAACGGAATGAAACCTTCGGGAATGTGATTTTCTCACCCAATACAACTCAGGAGACTTGGACCCTACGTCAAGCCAGTTAACAGGAGGCCACGAGGTAGGGGGGCGCGCCTACCCCCCAGGCGCGCCCTCCACCCTCGTGCCCCCCTGTTGCTCCACCGACGTACTTCTTCCTCCTATATATATATCCACGTACCCCAAAACGATCAGATATAGAGCCAAAAACCTAATTCCACCGCCGCAATTTTCTGTATCAACGAGATCCCATCTTGGGGCCTGTTCCGGAGCTCTGCCGGAGGGGGCATCGATCACGGAGGGCTTCTACATCATCATCCAAGCCCCTCCGATGAAGTGTGAGTAGTTTACCTCAGACCTACGGGTCCATAGTTAGTAGCTAGATGGCTTCTTCTCTCTTTTTGGATCTCAATACAATGTTCTCCCCCTCTCTCGTGGAGATCTATTCGATGTAATCTTCTTTTTGCGGTGTGTTTGTTGACACCGATGAATTGTGGGTTTATGATCAAGTCTATCTATGAATAATATTTGAATCTTCTCTGAATTCTTTTATGTATGATTGGTTATCTTTGCAAGTCTCTTTGAATTATCAGTTTGGTTTGGCCTACTAGATTGGTTGTTCTTGCCATGGGAGAAGTGCTTAGCTTTGGTTCGATCTTGCGGTGTCCTTTCCCAGTGACAGAAGGGGCAGCAAGGCACGTATTGTATCGTTGCCATCGAGGATAACAAGATGGGGTTTTTATCATATTGCATGAAACTATCCCTCTACATCATGTCATCTTGCTTAAGGCGTTACTCTGTTTTTAACTTAATACTCTAGATGCATGCTGGATAGCGGTCGATGAGTGGAGTAATAGTAGTAGATGTAGGCAGGAGTCAGTCTACTTGTCTCGGATGTGATGCCTATATACATGATCATACCTAGATATTCTCATAACTATGCTCAATTCTGTCAATTGCTCAACAATAATTTGTTCACCCAGCGTAGAATACTTATGCTCTTGAGAGAAGCCACTAGTGAAACCTATGCCCCCCCGGGTCTCTTTCTCATCATATCAATCTCCATCACTTTATTATTCCTTTGCTTTTTTACTTTGCCTTTTACTTTTCACTTTGCATCTCTATACCAAAAATACCAAAAAAATATTATTTATCATCTCTATCAGATCTCACTTTCGTAAGTGACCATGAAGGGATTGACAACCCCTAAGTGTGTTGGTTGTGTTGAGCTATTGTTTTTGTGTAGGTACGAGGGACTCGCGTGTAGCCTCCTACTGGATTGATACCTTGGTTCTCAAAAACCGAGGGAAATACTTACGCTACTTTGCTGCATCATCCTTTCCTCTTTGGGGAAATCCAACGCAGTGCTCAAGAGGTAGCAAAAAGAATTTCTGGCGCCGTTGCCGGGGAGTCTGCGCAAAAGTCAACATACCAAGTACCCATCACAATCCCTATCTCCTGCATTACATTATTTGCCATTTGCCTCTCGTTTTCCTCTCCCCCAATTCACCCTTGCCGTTTTATTCGCCCTCTCTCTCTATCCTCCCTCTCTTTCTCTATTTGCCTCTTTTTGCTCGCTTGCCTTTTTGTTTGCTTGTGTGTTAGTTTTCTTGTTTGTCGTGATGGCTCAAGATAATACTAAATTGTGTGACTTCACCAATACCAACAACAATGATTTCCTTAGCACTCCGATTGCTCCTCTTACCGATGCTGAATCTTGTGAAATTAATACTACTTTGCTGAATCTTGTCATGAAAGATCCGTTCTCCGGCCTTCCTAGTGAAGATGCCGCTACCCATCTTAATAGCTTCATTGATTTGCGTGACATGCAAAAGAAGAAAGATGTCGATAATGATATTGTTAAATTGAAGCTATTTCCTTTTTTCGCTTAGAGATCGTGCTAAAGCTTGGTTTTCGTCTTTGCCTAAAACTAGTATTGATTCATGGAACAAGTGCAAAGATGCTTTTATCTCTAAGTATTTTCCTCCCACTAAGATCATCTATCTTAGAAACGATATTATGAATTTTAAGCAACTTGATCATGAAGATGTTGCACAAGCTTGGGAGAGAATGAAATTAATGATACGCAATTGCCCTACTCATGGTTTAAATTTGTGGATGATGTTGGGGAACGTAGTAATTTCAAAAAAATTCCTACGCACGCGCAAGATCATGGTGATGCATAGCAACGAGAGGGGAGAGTCTTGTCCACGTACCCTCGTAGACCAAAAGTGGAAGAGTTAGCACAACGCGGTTGATGTAGTTGTACGTCTTCATGATCCGACCGATCAAGTACCGAACGCACGACACCTCCGAGTTCAGCACTTGTTCATCCCGATGACGTCCCT
This sequence comes from Triticum urartu, assembly GCF_003073215.2. Taxonomy (NCBI): domain Eukaryota; kingdom Viridiplantae; phylum Streptophyta; class Magnoliopsida; order Poales; family Poaceae; genus Triticum; species Triticum urartu. The sequence continues at coordinate 50,773,619 of NC_053024.1, forward strand.
CTATCACCGGTCCAGCCGAGTGTTGAGGGAGAGTTTCGTTAGCACGACGGCGTGGTGACGATGTTGATGTTCTACTGACGCAGGGCTTCTCCTAAGCACCGCTACAGTATTATCGAGGTGGACTACGGTGGAGGGGGGCACCGCACACGGCTAAGAGACGATCAACTTGATCAACTTGTGTGTCTAGAGGTGCCCCTACCCCTGTATATAAAGGAGCAAGGGGGGGGGGGTGCGGCCGGCCAAGGGGAGAGGCGCGCCGGAGGAGTCCTACTCCCACCGGGAGTAGGACTCCCCCCCTTTTCCTAGTTGGATTAGGACTTGGGAGGGGGGGAAGAAGGAAAGAGGGGGCCGGCCCCCTTTGCCCTAAACCAATTCGGTTTGGGCCTTGGGGGGGCACGCCCCACACTTCCCTTGCTTCCCTCCTTTTCCACTAAGGCCCATGTAGACCCATTAAGCCCCCGGGGGGTTCCGGTAACCTCCTGGTACTCCGGTAAAATCCTGATTTCACTCAGAACACTTCCAATATCCAAACGTAGGCTTCCAATATATCAATCTTCATGTCTCAACCATTTCGAGACTCCTTGTCATGTCCGTGATCACATCCGGGACTCTGAACAACCTTCGGTACATCAAAACATAAAACTCATAATATAACTGTCATCGTAGCGTTAAGCGTGCGGACCCTACGGGTTCGAGAACTATGTAGACATGACCGAGACACGTCTCCGGTCAATAACCAATAGCGGAACCTGGATGCTCATATTGGTTCCTACATATTCTACGAAGATCTTTATCGGTCAGACCGCATAACAACATACGTTGTTCCCTTTGTCATCGGTATGTTACTTGCCCGAGATTCGGTCGTTGGTATCTCAATACCTAGTTCAATCTCGTTACTGCAAGTCTCTTTACTCGTTCCGTAATACATCATCCCGCAACTAACTCATTAGTTGCAATGCTTGCAAGGCTTAAGTGATGTGCATTACCGAGAGGGCCCAGAGATACCTCTCCGACAATCGGAGTGACAAATCCTAATCTCGAAATACGCCAACCCAACAAGTACCTTCGGAGACACCTGTAGAGCACCTTTATAATCACCCAGTTACGTTGTAACGTTTGGTAGCACACAAAGTGTTCCTCCGATAAACGGGAGTTGCATAATCTCATAGTCATAGGAACATGTATAAGTCATGAAGAAAGCAATAGCAACATACTTAAACGATCATGTGCTAAGCTAACGAAATGGGTCATGTCAATCACATCATTCTCCTAATGATGTGATCTCGTTAATCAAATGACAACCCATGTCAATGACTAGGAAACTTAACCATCTTTGATCAACGAGCTAGTTAAGTAGAGGTATACTAGTGACACTCTGTTTGTCTATGTATTCACACATGTATTATGGTTCCGGTTAATAAAATTCTAGCATGAATAATAAACATTTATCATGATATAAGGAAATAAATAATAACTTTATTATGGCCTCTAGGGCATATTTCCTTCAGATGATTATACAATTTTTTATGCCGGATTGAATTTTGCTTCTAGAAATCTTTTAGATTCGGCCGCGGGAGGCACTTTTATGGAAATCACTTTAGGAGAAGCTACTAACTCCTAGATAATATTATGGTTAATTATTCTCAATGGCATACTGAAAGATCTACTAAAAAGGTGCATGCGATAGAAGAAATTAATGTTTTGAGTGGAAAGATGGATGAACTTATGAAATTATTTGCTAATAAGAGTGCTTCTTCTGATCCTAACGATGTGCCCTTGTCTACTTTTATTGAGAATAATAATGAATCTATGGATGTGAATTTTTTTGGTAGGAACAATTTTGGTAACAACGCGTATAGAGGAAATTTCAACCCTAGGCCTTATCCTAGTAATCCCTCTAATAATTATGGTAATTCCTACAACAATTCTTATGGAAATTATAATAAGATGCCCTCTGATTTTGAATCTAATATTAAAGAATTTATTACTTCGCAAAAGAATTTTAATGCTTTGATTGAAGAAAAATTGCTTAAGATTGATGACTTGGCTAGGAACATTGATAGAATTGCTCTTGATGTTGATTCTTTGAAACTTAGATCTATTCCACCTAAGCATGATATCAATGAGTCTCTCAAAGCCATGAGAATTTCCATTGACGAGTACAAAGAAAGAACCACTAGGATGCGTGCTAAGAAAGATGCCTTTATAAAAGCGTGTTCTTCTAGTTCCTATGAAAATAATGATGAAGATCTAAAAGTTATTGATGTGTCCCCTATTAAATCTTTGTTTTGCAATATGAATCTTGATAATGATGGGACTGAATATGATCTACCTTTACCTAGAAGGCGTTCCAAGAATTCTGAATCTTTTGATCTTGATGCTAAATTTGATAAAAGTGGGATTGAAGAAATTAAAACCCTAGATGTTGCTAAACCCACTATTATGGACTTCAAGGAATTTAACTATGAAATTTGCTCTTTGATTGATTGTATTTCCTTGTTGCAATCCGTGTTAAATTCTCCTCACGCTTATAGTCAAAATAAAGCGTTTACTAAACATATCGTTGATGCCTTGATGCAATCTTATGAAGAAAAACTTGAATTAGAAGTTTCTATCCCTAGAAAACTTTATGATGAGTGGGAACCAACTATTAAAATTAAAATTAAAAATCATGAGTTTTATGCTTTGTGTGATTTGGGTGCTAGTGTCTCTACTATTCCCAAAACTTTGTGTGATTTGCTAGATTTCCGTAATTTTGATGATTGCTCTCTAAACTTGCATCTTGCGGATTCTGCTATTAAGAAACCTATGGGAAGAATTAATGATGTTCTTATTGTTGCAAATAGGAATTATGTGCCCGTAGATTTTATCATTCTTGATATAGATTGCAATCCTTCTTGCCCTATTATCCTCGGTAGACCTTTCCTTACAACGGTTGGTGCAATTATTGATATGAAGGAAGGGAATATTAGATTCCAATTTCTATTAAAAAAGGGCATTTAACACTTCCATAGAAAGAAAATAAAATTACCATATGAATATATCATGAGATCCACTTATGGATTGCCTACCAAAGATGACAATACCTAGATCTATTCTTTCTTGTTATGCCTAGCTAGGGGCGTTAAACGATAGCGCTTGTTGGGAGGCAACCCAATTTTATTTTTATTTCTTGCTTTTTTCTCCTGTTTAGTAATAAATAAATTATTTATCCTCTGTTTCGGTTGTGTTTTTTGTGTTTAATTAGTGTTTGTGCCAAGTAGAACCGTTGGGAAGACTTGGGGAAAGTCTTGTTGAACTTGCTGTAAAAAACAGAAACTTTAGCGCTCACGAGAACTGCTATCATATTTATTTGGAGAGTGATATTTAGTTAATTCTTTTTGAAGATGATTAATAGATAAATTCCTCACGTCCAGCAATTTATTTTAGAATTTTTGGGGTTCCAGATCTTGCGCTAGCTGCAGATTACTACAGACTGTTCTGTTTTTGACAGATTCTGTTTTTCGTGTGTTGTTTGCTTATTTTGATGAATCTATGGCTAGTAAAATAGTTTATAAACCATAGAGAAGTTAGAATAAAGTAGGTTTAACACCAATATAAATAAATAATGAGTTCATTACAGTACCTTGAAGTGGTCTTTTGTTTTCTTTCGCTAATGGAGCTCACGAGATTTTCTACTTTAAGTTTTGTGTTGTGAAGTTTTCAAGTTTTGGGTAAAGATTTGATGGATTATGGAACAAGGAGTGGCAAGAGCCTAAGCTTGGGGATGACCATCGCACCCCCAAGATAATCTAAGGACACCTAAAAGCCAAAGCTTGGGGATGCCCCGGAAGGCATCCCCTCTTTCTTCTACTTCTATCGGTAACTTTCTTGGAGCTATATTTTTATTCACCACATGATATGTGTTTTGCTTGGAGCGTCTTTTATGATTTGAGTCTTTGATTATTAGTTTACCACAATCATCCTTGCTGTACACACCTTTTGAGAGAGCCATACATAATTTGGAATTTTATAGAATACTCTATGTGCTTCACTTATATCTTTTGAGTTATATAATTTTGCTCTAGTGCTTCACTTATATCTTTTAGAGCATGGTGGTGGATTTGTTTTATAGAAACTCTCATGCTTCACTTAGATTATTTTGAGAAGTCTTAATAGCATGGTAATTTTCTTAATAATAATATGCTTGGTATTCAAGATTTGTAAAACCTTCTTTTGAAGTGCGTTGAATACTAAGAAAAAATTGATGCTTGATAATTGTTTTGAGATATGAGGATGGTGATATTAGAGTCATGCTAGTTGAGTAGTTGTGAATTTTAGAAATGCTTGTGTTAAAGTTTGTGATTCCCGTAGCATGCACGTATGGTGAACCGTTATGTGATGAAGTCGGAGCATGATTTATTTATTGATTGTCTTCCTTATGAGTGGCGGTCGGGGACGAGCGATGGTCTTTTCCTACCAATCTATCCCCCTAGGAGCATGCGCGTAATACTTTGCTTTGATAACTTCTAGATTTTTGCAATAAGTATATGAGTTCTTTATGACTAATGTTGAGTCCATGGATTATACGCACTTTCCTTCCTTCCACCATTGCTAGCTTCTCTAATACCGCACACTTTTCGCCGGTATCATACATCCACCAAATACCTTCCTCAAAACAGCCACCATACCTACCTATCATGGCATTTCCATAGCCATTCCGAGATATATTTCCATGCAACTTTCCACCGTTCCTTTCATTATGACACGTTCCATCATTGTCATATTGCTAGCATGATCATGTAGTTGACATTGTATTTGTGGCAAAGCCACCGTTCATAATTCTTTCATACATGTCACTCTTGATTCATTGCATATCCCGGTACGCCGCTGGAGGCATTCATATAGAGTCATATTTTGTTCTAAGTAGTGAGTTGTAATTGTTGAGTTGTAAGGAAAATAAAAAGTGTGATGATCATCATTTTTAGAGCATTGTCCCAAGTGAGGAAAGGATGATGGAGACTACGATTTCCCCACAAGTCGGGATGAGACTCCGGACGAAAAATAAAAAAAAAAGAGAAAAAGAGGCCATAAAAAAAGAGAAGGCCCAAAAAAATGAGAGAAAAAGAGAGAAGGGACAATGTTACTATCCTTTTACCACACTTGTGCTTCAAAGTAGCACCATGGTCTTCATGATAGAGAGTCTCTCATTCTGTCACTTTCATATACTAGTGGGAATTCTTCATTATAGAACTTGGCTTGTATATTCCAATGATGGGCTTCCTCAAAATGCCCTAGGTCTTCATGAGCAAGCGAGTTGGATGCACACCCACTTAGTTTCTTTTGTTGAGATTTCATATACTTATAGCTCTAGTGCATCCGTTGCATGGCAATCCCTACTCACTCACATTGATATCTATTGATGGGCATCTCCATAGCTCGTTGATACGCCTAGTTGATGTGAGACTATCTTCCCCTCTTTTTGTCTTCTCCACAACCACCATTCTATTCCACATATAGTGCTATATCCATGGCTCACGCTCATGTATTGCGTGAAGATCGAAAAAGTTTTGAAAATGTCAAAAGTATGAAACAATTGCTTGGCTTGTCATCGGGGTTGTGCATGATTTAAATACTTTGTGTGGTGAAGATAGAGCATAGCCAGACTATATGATTTTGTAGGGATAGCTTTCTTTGGCCATGTTATTTTGATAAGACATAATTGCTTTGTTAGTATACTTGAAATATTATTATTTTTATGTCAATATGAACTTTTGTCTTGAATCTTTTGAATCTGAATATTCATACCACAATTAAGAAGATTTACATTGAAATTATGCCAAGTAGCACTCCGCATTAAAAATTATGTTTTTATCATTTACCTCCTCGAGGACGAGCAGGAATTAAGCTTGGGGATGCTTGATACGTCTCCAACGTATCTATAATTTTTGATTGCTCCATGCTATATTATCTACTGTTTCGGACATTATTGGGCTTTATTATCCACTTTTATATTATTTTTGGGACTAACCTATTAACCGGAGGCCCAGCCCAGAATTGCTGTTTTTTGCTTGTTTTAGGGTTTCAAAGAAAAGGAATATCAAACGGAGTCCAAACGGAATGAAACCTTCGGGAACGTGATTTTCTAACCGAATACAACTCAGGAGACTTGGACCCTACGTCAAGCCAATTAACAGGAGGCCACGAGGTAGGGGGCGCGCCTGCCCCCCCCCCCCCCAGGCGCGCCCTCCACCCTCATGGGCCCCCTGTTGCTCCACCGACGTACTTCTTCCTCCTATATATATCCACGTACCCCCAAATGATCGGATACGGAGCCAAAAACCTAATTCCACCGCCGCAACTTTCTGTATCCACGAGATCCCATCTTGGGGCCTGTTCCGGAGCTCCGCCGGAGGGGGCATCGATCACGGAGGGCTTCTACATCATCATCCAAGCCCCTCTGATGATGTGTGAGTAGTTTAATTCATACCTACGGGTCCATAGTTAGTAGCTAGATGGCTTCTTCTCTCTTTTTGGATCTCAATACAATGTTCTCCCTCTCTCTCGTGGAGATCTATTCGATGTAATCTTCTTTTTGCGGTGTGTTTGTTGAGACCGATGAATTAAGGGTTTATGATCAAGTCTATCTATGAATAATATTTGAATCTTCTCTGAATTCTTTTATGTATGATTGGTTATCTTTGCAAGTCTCTTCGAATTATCAATTTGGTTTGGCCTACTAGATTGGTTGTTCTTGCCATGGGAGAAGTGCTTAGCTTTCGGTTCGATCTTGCGGTGTCCTTTCCCAGTGACAGAAGGGGTAGCAAGGCACGTATTGTATCCTTGCGATCGAGGATAACAAGATGGGGTTTTTATCATATTGCATGAAACTATCCCTCTACATCATGTCATCTTGCTTAAGACATTACTCTGTTTTTAACTTAATACTCTAGATGCATGCTGGATAGCGGTCGACGAGTGGAGTAATAGTAGTAGATGTAGGCAGGAGTCGGTCTACTTGTCTCGGACGTGATGCCTATATACATGATCATACCTAGATATTCTCATAACTATGCTCAATTCTGTCAGTTGCTCAACAGTAATTTGTTCACCCACCGTAGAATACTTATGCTCTTGAGAGAAGCCACTAGTGAAACCTATGGCCCCCGGGTCTCTTTCTCATCATATCAATCTCCATCACTTTATTATTGCTTTGCTTTTTTACTTTGCCTTTTACTTTTCACTTTGCATCTCTATACCAAAAATACCAAAAAATATTATTTATCATCTCTATCAGATTTCACTTTCGTAAGTGACCGTGAAGGGATTGACAACCCCTAAGCGCGTTGGTTGCTGAGGGAGTCCTGGATTAGGGGTTGTCCGGATAGCCGGACTATACCTTCGGCCGGACTCCTGGACTATGAAGATACAAGATTGAGGACTTCGTCCCGTGTTCGGAAGGGACTTTCCTTGGCGTGGAAGGCAAGCTTGGCGATACAGATATGTAGATCTCCTACCATTGTAACCGACTCTGTGTAACCCTAGCCCTCTTCGGTGTCTATATAAACCGGAGGGTTTTAGTCCGTAGGACGAACAACAATCATACCATAGGCTAGCTTCTAGGGTTTAGCCTCCTTGATCTCGTGATAGATCTACTCTTGTACTACCCATATCATTAATATTAATCAAGCAGGACGTAGGGTTTTACCTCCATCAAGAGGGCCCGAACCTGGGTAAAACATTGTGTCCCTTGCCTCCTGTTACCATCCGCCTAGACGCACAGTTCGGGACCCCCTACCCGAGATCCGCCGGTTTTGACATCGACATTGGTGCTTTCATTGAGAGTTCCTTTGTGTCGTCACTTTTAGGCCCGATGGCTCCTCTGATCATCAACGACGATGCGATCCAGGGTGAGACTTTTCTCCCCGGACAGATCTTCGTATTTGGCGGCTTTGCACTGCGGGCCAATTCGCTTGGCCATCTGGAGCAGATCGAAAGCTACGCCCCTGGCCGTCAGGTCAGATTTGGAAGTTTAAACTACACAGCGGACCTCCGCGGAGACTTGATCTTCGACGGATTTGAGCCGCAGCCGAGCGCGCTGCACTGTCACGATGGGCATGATCTAGCTCTGCCACCGAACAGTGCCCTGGAGGCCGCACCCGCATCAGCTCCGACCCTTAATTTGGACACCGCCTTGGGAGCTGCATTCTCTACGGCAATCGAGCCGAACACCCGCCCTATTCTCTGCGAAGCCCGTGACTCCAAGGAGCCGGACTCCTCTCCAGACTCCGAGCCCTCTGCGCCCCTACCGATCGAACCCGATTGGGCGCCGATCATGGAGTTCACCGCCGCAGACATCTTTCAGCACTCGCCCTTCGGCGATATTCTGAATTCACTAAAGTCTCTCTCTTTATCAGGAGAGCCCTGGCCGGACTATGACCGCCAGGATTGGGATGTGGGCGATGAAGAAATTCGATGCCCATCCACCACCCACTTCGTAGTCACTGTCGATAATTTAAACGACGTGCTCAACTTCGACTCCGAAGACATTGATGCTATGGACGACGATGTAGGAGATGAACATGAACCAACGCCTATAAGGCACTGGACAACCACCTCATCTCATGATGTATACATGGTGGACACACCCAAAGGAAGCGATGACGAGGAACACGGGGATGCAACGAGGGATCGTTCTCTCGAAAAGCAATCAAAGCGGCGACGTAAGCGCCGCTCCAAGCCCCGCCTCGACAGAGACATCAGCCATACAGACCCAGCCATAAAGCAGGACAAGCCGGCGGACGAAGAACATGCCTTCGAGCAACCGTCCGAACAGGGCAACTTGGATAAACAAACCGAACACCCCGTCCCCGGCGAAAACAACAGTCCGGACGACCTTACGCCGGATAGGCTCATGGAGCAGAAGAACCTCCACAAAAGGCTCGTCGCCACTGCGCGTAGCCTGAAAAAGGAGAAGCGGAAGCTCAAAACTGCGGAGGATGCACTCAGAATCAAATGGAGCAAAGTACACAACACCGCAGACAAATATGGCGGCAGTTGCCGCACACAAAGCTATCCACAGCGAAAGCTACCGCCTGAATTTGACGAGGAGGCCTTAGAGCCCTTGCAGTCCACAAATACGAAAGCCACCCGGCCGGATAGACGATCGCATGGCCAGCATGGAGCGTCAAGCGGCGCCGCACACAAGCCGGCATGCGATTCACCAAAGGATCCGCATCAAAAAGATGGCCCAGCCCGATCTATCTACGGGCCACGAAAGCAAGCTCTAGTAAGCAATGCAACACAACAAATATCCGAACATCACGGCACACCCAAATACAGGGGTGCCGCACCCCCCCTATGTTTCACCGATGAGGTGCTGGACCATGAATTTCCAGCGGGATTCAAGCCCGTAAACATAGAGGCGTATGACGGAACAACAGACCCTGGGGTCTGGATTGAGGATTATATCCTCCACATACACATGGCCAGAGGAGATGACCTCCACGCCATAAAATACTTACCCCTCAAGCTTAAAGGGCCAGCCCGGCATTGGCTCAAAAGCCTTCCCAAAAACACCATTGGAAGTTGGGAAGAGCTTGAGGATGCTTTCAGGGCAAATTTTCAAGGGACCTATGTCCGCCCTCCGGATGCAGAAGATCTCAGTCACATAACTCAATAGCTCGGAGAGTCAGCCCGGAATTTCTGGAACAGATTTCTTACTAAAAAGAATCAGATAGTCGACTGTCCGGACGCCGAAGCCCTAGCAGCTTTTAAGCATAACGTCCGAGACAAATGGCTCGCCAGACACCTCGGCCAAGAAAAGCCAAGAACAATGGCCGCATTAACAAGCCTCATGACCCGCTTTTGTGCAGGAGAGGACAGCTGGCTGGCAAGATGTAGCACCAGCGACCCAAGTACATCCGAAGTTAGGGATGGAAACGGAAAACAACGACGCAGCAAGGACCAGCGCCGGAATAAGAGAAACAGCCCAAAGAGCACGGCGGTCAACACCGGATTCAAAAGCTCGCGACAGAATCAGAGAAAGCCGCCCCTCAAGGATAACAGGGACGAGTTATCCAACTTAAACAAAATCTTGGACAAGATATGTCAAATACATAGTACTCCCGGGAAGCCGGCGAACCATACCCACATAGATTGTTGGGTTTTCAAGCAATCCGGCAAACTCAACGCCGAACACAAGGGGCTCGACACACCAAGTGAGGACGACGACGAACCCCACAAGCAGAGCACCAGGAAACAAAAGGATTTCCCACAAGAAGTCAAAACAGTAAACTTACTTTACGTGACGAACAAAATGGCGCCAACAGAGATACGCGCCATACGGCCTATTCCAAAGGAGTCTCGCCAATGGTTATTAAAACTGATCACCTCCGACCATCAGGATTACTCTAGAAGCATCCGGAACGCAGGCTGGACTGCCTTGGTATTAGATCCAATAATCGGCGGACTCCACTTTACAAATGTCCTGATGGACGGCCGCAGTGGTCTAAACCTGTTATATCAGGACACAATCCGCAACATGGGGATAGACCCAACAAAAATTCGCCACAGCAAAACCTCCTTTCAAGGGGTAACGCCAGGCCCGGATGCCCGTTGCACGGGTTCTCTCCGGCTAGAAGTTATGTTCGGCTCCCCCGATAACTTCCGTCGTGAACAGCTAACTTTCCACATCGCCCCATTCTCAAGTAGCTATCACGCACTGCTGGGAAGCGAAGCTTTTGCCCGCTTTAACGCAATACCGCATTATGCATCTCTTACTCTTAAGATGCCCAGTCCACGAGGCATCATCTCATTAAGGGGAAAACTTTGGGTGTTCCTCCCGCGCAGAAGACAGTGCGGCTGCCTAGACATCCCCACAATAAAGCGGCTTCACCAGCCAAAGCACCTAAACAGGTCGTCAAGACCACGGACACGGCTAGACGAGTCCGGCATAAACATACAATCGATAAAGGCTTAATAGCCATATACCCCTGTACTAGGGGCTCCGCGCATACAAAACAAGAGACAATAAAGCTCAATTTTATCCATTTCGATTTATACTTTGTTTATTTAGTATAACTTATGTTCGGCACGATCTTTCTTCAACGAAGTTCCTCTATTTTACAGATGAACACCGTGCTACGCCCGTCCAGGATACGGCACAACGGAGACACAGGCGCAAACGTGCAGCAGGGACCCGTTCCAAGGATTCTTTTCAGATTAAGACCCTGCGTAAACCTTTTTTACTGTCTCTTGTTGATACACATCCCCTGGTTTCTTGGTCTAACCAAGGAGGAGGCTGGCATTTTGGCATGTGGCCACATCAGAGCTTTTGCGCGTACCTGGACACTAGGGGCTTATTACTAAGGGCGTTGTCCCGCTCGCCTTCATAAAGACCGAATACCTTAGGGAGTGTTCGGCATCGCGAGTTTGGTCTTATATGCATCAGCTCCGAATCATGTCTTTGGTCAAATGTTGGGTTTTCCCGGCTCCTGTGTTTTGCTACCTTACGTTCTGCTCTATCGGCTAAGGCGGCACCAGGAGAACTACTACGATTGTGCCCCGGTTCGGCTAGGCGAGCACCTCAGTAGAGAAAGCCGAAAACTGATTGTCATGATATAGCGTGAGACTGGTCAACCACTCGATGACTTACCGGAATCTTTAGGATTCCTCCGCATTAACGAAGGGCCGCTTCCCGGCCAGGCACATACGCGCCCCGAGTTCGGGCGAGCGCAGGCACCACCAGGGGCTATATAAGTAGCCTCACTATCAAACTCCTATGGCTAAGTGAAAGTGATAAAGCATCATAGTCCGATTGCCTAGTTCGCTGCGCTATCACCTCCTTTGTAGGACCAAGACCTTGGATTAAGTGTGAAAATGCGCCTTCTGCGAACACCCCCACATTATGTGCGTGGGGGCTAAAGCCGACGACTGCCATCTTTCAGATTATATATACATATATGTTAAACGGCTGCACAGGAGGTATTATAATACTTGCAGGCACAAGTATAAAAAGCTTCTACAATTTATCAAAATATTGTTTTACAATAATATATGCTATTCAAATATATTATCCTTTCAGCACTGCGTCTCTATTAAACGAGCGCCTTGCAGAACTTCCTGAAAATAGTGCTCGACAGGTACTCGGCTTCCATCTGAGTCTGGGGATGCGACAGCAGTGGCCTCCATTTCTGCCCAGTGTGTCTTGACATGGGCAAGAGCCATCCGCGCACCCTATATGCACGCTGACCTCTTCATCGCATTGATATGCGGCGCCGCAGCAAGGAACTGCTGCACCAAGTTGAAATAACTTTTCGGCTCCGGCCTCTCTGGCCAAAGATGACTCATGACATACTTCATGGCGAGTCCGGACAACCTATTTAGCTTGGCCCATTCGGCCAAACGATCGGCTAATGACAGTGGACGCTCCGGATTGTGGAACTACGACCAAAAGAGCTTTTCCACTTCTCGATCTTGGAAGTGTTCGGCCGCATCTGCGGCACTCGCTGCCAAATCCAGATAGGTGTCCGCCGTACTCCACATCCAGTCTAACGGAGCATGTTTAGGATCACAGAACTTCCTCTGCAGCATAAAGGGCTTTCCAGCCGTGATCTCTCCGGCCTGACGCAGCTCCTCCTTCATAGCTCTCATTGCAGAGCGAGCATCCTTGGCATCGGCAACAGCCTTCTCCAGGTCCGTCTGTTCCGCCTGATCTTCTTTTTCAAGAAGCTTGCAATGGTCAGCAGCACTCTTCAGCTTCACAGCCATCCCGGCCATTTCCTTCTTGCTTCGGCAGTGAGCAGCCTGTTCGGCTTTCAGCTCTTCAATTGCCTTTCCGGCAGCCACATCACTTTTCCTGGCTTGCTCCTTGGCTCGGGCAAGTTCCGCCCGAAGATTCTCCATGGCAGCTGAAGGAAATATGCCCTAGAGGCAATAATAAAGTTATTATTTATTTCCTTATTTCATGGTAAATGTTTATTATTCATGCTAGAATTGTATTAACCGGAAACATAATACATGTGTGAATACATAGACAAACAGAGTGTCACTAGTATGCCTCTACTTGACTAGCTCGTTAATCAAAGATGGTTATGTTTCCTAACCATGAACAAAGAGTTGTTATTTGATTAACGAGGTCACATCATTAGTTGAATGATCTGATTGACATGACCCATTCCATTAGCTTAGCACCCGATCGTTTAGTATGTTGCTATTGCTTTCTTCATGACTTATACATGCTCCTATGACTATGAGATTATGCAACTCCCGTTTTCCGGAGGAACACTTTGTGTGCTACCAAACGTCACAACGTAAATGGGTGATTATAAAGGAGCTCTACAGGTGTCTCCAATGGTAGATGTTGGGTTGGCGTATTTCGAGAATAAGATTTGTCACTCCGATTGTCGGAGAGGTATCTCTGGGCCCTCTCGGTAATGCACATCACATAAGCCTTGCAAGCATTGCAACTAATGAGTTAGTTGCGGGATGATGTATTACGGAACGAGTAAAGAGACTTTCCGGTAACGAGATTGAACTAGGTATTGGATACCGACGATCGAATCTCGGGCAAGTAACATACCGATGACAAAGGGAACAACGTATGTTGTTATGCGGTCTGACCGATAAAAGATCTTCGTAGAATATGTAGGAGCCAATATGGGCATCTAGGTCCCGCTATTGGTTATTGACCGGAGATGTGTCTCAGTCATGTCTGCATTATTCTCGAACCATAGGGTCCGCACGCTTAACGTTACGATGGCAGTTATTATGAGTTTATGCATTTTGATGTACCGAAGTTAGTTCGGAGTCCCGGATGTGATCACGGACATGACGAGGAGTCTCGAAATGGTCGAGACATAAAGATTGATATATTGGAAGCCTATGTTTGGATATCGGAAGTGTTCCGGGTGAAATCGGGATTTTACCGGAGTACCGGGAGGTTACCGGAACCCCCCGGGAGTTATATGGGCCTTAGTGGGCTTTAGTGGAAAGGTGAAAGGGGCTGCCCAAGGTGGGCTGCACGCCTCCCCCCTCCCCTAGTCCTATTATGACAAGGAGAGGTGGCCGGCCCCCTCTCTCTCTTTCCCCCCTCGGGGAATCCTATTCCAACTAGGATTGGGGGGGGGGAGTCCTACTCCCGGTAGGAGTAGGACTCCTCCTGCGCCCTCATCCTGGCCGGCCGCACCCTCCCCCTTGCCTCCTTTATATACGGAGGCAGGGGGCACCTCTAGACACACAAGTTGATCCTTGAGATCGTTCCTTAGCCGTGTGCGGTGCCCCCTACCACCATATTCCACCTCGATCATATTGTAGCGGTGCTTAGGCGAAGCCCTGCGACGGTAGAACATCAAGATCGTCACCACGCCGTCGTGCTGACGGAACTCTTCCCCGACGCTTTGCTGGATCGAAGCCCGAGGATCGTCATCGAGCTGTACGTGTGCTAAGAACTCGGAGGTGCCGGAGTAACGGTGCTTGGATCGGTCGGATCGGGAAGACGTACGACTACTTCCTCTACGTTGCGTCAACGCTTCCACAGTCGGTCTGCGTGGGTACATAGACAACACTCTCCCCTCTCGTTGCTATGCATCACCATGATCTTGCGTGTGCGTAGGAAATTTTTGAAATTACTACGTTCCCCAACAGTGGCATCCGAGCCTAGGTTTTATGGTTTGATGTTATTTGCACGAGTAGAACACAAGTGAGTTGTGGGCGATATAAGTCATACTGCCTACCAGCATGTCATACTTTGGTTCGGCGGTATTGTTGGACGAGACGACCCGGACCAACATTACGCGTACGCTTACGCAAGACCGGTTTCCCCGACGTGCTTTGCACATAGGTGGCTTGCGGGCGACTGTCTCTCCAACTTTAGTTGAACCAAGTGTGGCTACGCCCGGTCCTTGCGAAGGTTAAAACGGAGTCTATTTGACAAACTATCGTTGTGGTTTTGATGCGTAGGTGAGATTGGTTCTTGCTTAAGCACGTAGCAGCCACGTAAAACTTGCAACAACAAAGTAGAGGACGTCTAACTTGTTTTTGCAGGGCATGTTGTGATGTGATATGGTCAAGGCATGATGCTGAATTTTATTGTATGAGATGATCATGTTTTGTAACCGAGTTATCGGCAACTGGCAGGAGCCATATGGTTGTCGCTTTATTGTATGCAATGCAATCGCGATGTAATGCTTTACTTTATCACTAAGAGGTAGCGATAGTCGTGGAAGCATAAGATTGGCGAGACGACAACGATGATACGATGGAGATCAAGGTGTCGCGCCGGTGACGATGGTGATCATGACGGTGCTTCGGAGATGGAGATCACAAGCACAAGATGATGATGGCCATATCATATCACTTATATTGATTGCATGTGATGTTTATCTTTTTTTGCATCTTATCTTGCTTTGATTGACGGTAGCATTATAAGATGATCTCTCACTAAATTATCAAGAAGTGTTCTCCCTGAGTATGCACCATTGCCAAAGTTCGTCGTGCCCAGACAGCACGTGATGATCGGGTGTGATAAGCTCTACGTCCATCTACAACGGGTGCAAGCCAGTTTTGCACATGCAGAATACTCAGGTTAAACTTGACGAGCCTAGCATATGCAGATATGGCCTCGGAACACGGAGACCAAAAGGTCGAGCGTGAATCATATAGTAGATATGATCAACATAACGATGTTCACCATTGAAAACTACTCCATCTCACGTGATGATCGGTCATGGTTTAGTTGATATGGATCACGTGATCACTTAGAGGATTAGAGGGATGTCTATCTAAGTGGGAGTTCTTAAGTAATATGATTAATTGAACTTTAATTTATCATGAACTTAGTCCTGGTAGTATTAGCATATCTATGTTGTAGTTCAATAGCTCGCGTTGTTGCTTTCATATGTTTATTTTGATATGTTCCTAGAGAAAAATTGTGTTGAAAGATGTTAGTAGCAATGATGCGGATTGGATCCGTGATCTGAGGTTTATCCTCATTGCTGCACAGAAGAATTATGTCCTTGATGCACCTCTAGGTGACAGACCTATTGCAGGAGCAGATGCAGACCTTATGAACGTTTGGCTAGCTCAATATGATGACTACTTGATAGTTTAGTGCACCATGCTTAACGGCTTAGAATCGGGGCTTCAAAGACGTTTTGAACGTCATGGATCATATGAGATGTTCCAGGAGTTGAAGTTAATATTTCAAGCAAATACCCGAGTTGAGAGATATGAAGTCTCCAACAAGTTCTATAGCTAAAAGATGGAGAAGAATCGCTCAACTAGTGAGCATGTGCTCAGATTGTCTGGGTGCTACAATCGCTTGAATCAAGTGGGAGTTAATCTTCCAGATAAAATAGTGATTGGCAGAATTCTCTAGTCACCATCACCAAGTTAGTAGGACTTCGTGATGAACTATAATTTGAAAGGGATAACGGAAACAATTCCCAAGCTCTTCGTGATGCTAAAATCGACGAAGGTAGAAATCAAGAAAAAACATCAAGTGTTGATGGAAGACAAGACCACTAGTTTCAAGAAAAGGGGAAAGGGAAGAAGGGGAACTTCAAGAAGAACGGCAAGCAAGTTGTTGCTCAAGTGAAGAAGCCCAAGTCTGGACCTAAGCCTAAGACTGAGTGCTTCTACTGCAAAGGAACTGGTCACTGGAAGCAGAACTACCCCAAGTATTTGGCGGATAAGAAGGATGGCAAAGTGAGCATAAGTATATTTGATATACATGTTATTGATGTGTACTTTACTAGTGTTTATAGCAACCCCTCAGTATTTGATACAAGTTCAGTTGCTAAGATTAGTAACTCGAAACGGGAGTTGCAGATTAAATAGAGACTAGTTAAGGTAAAGTGACGATGTGTGTTGGAAGTGGTTCCAAGATTGATATGATCATCATCGCACACTCCCTATACTTTCGGGATTAGTGTTGAACCTAAATAAGTGTTATTTGGTGTTTGCATTGAGCATGAATATGATTTGATCATGTTTATTGTAATACGGTTATTCATTTAAGTAAGAGAATAAATTGTTGTTCTGTTTACATGAATAAAACCTTATATGGTTACACACCCAATGACAATGGTTCATTGGATCTCGATCGTAGTGATACACATATTCATAATATTGAAACCAAAAGATGTGAAGTTAATAATGATAGTGCAACTTATTTGTGGCACTGCCGTTTAGGTCATATTGGTGTAAAGCGCATGAAAAAACTCCATGCTGATGGGCTTTTGGAATCACTTGATTATGAATCACTTGATGCTTGCGAACCATGCCTTATGGGCAAGATGACTAAAACGCCGTTCTCCGGAACAATGAAGTAAGCAACTGATTTGTTGGAAATCATACATACTGATGTATGTGGTCCGATGAATATTAAGGCTTGCAGCAGGTATCATTATTTTCTGACCTTCACAGATGATTTGAGTAGATATGGGTATATCTACTTGATGAAACATAAGTCTGAAACATTTGAAAAGTTCAAAGAATTTCAGAGTGAAGTGGAAAACCATGGTGACAAGAAAATAAAGTTTCTACGATCTGATCGCGGAGACAAATATTTGAGTTACGAGTTTGGTCTTCAATTAAAACAATGTGGAATAGTTTCACAAACTCATGCCACCTGGAACACCACAGTATAATGGTGCGTCCGAACGTCATAACCGTACTTTATTGGATATAGTACAATCTATGATGTTTCTTACCGATTTACCACTATTGTTTTGGGGTCATGCATTAAAGACAGCTGCATTCACGTTAAAAAGAGCACCATCTATGTCCGTTGAGACGACACAATCTGAACTGTGGTTTGGCAAGAAACCAAAGTTGTTGTTTCTTAAAGTTTGGGATTGTGGTGCTTATATGAAAAGTTTCATCCTGATAAGCTCAAACCCAAATCGGAGAAATATGTCTTCATAGGATACCCAAAGGAGACTGTTGGGTACACCTTCTATCACAGATCCGAAGGCAAGACATTCGTTGCTAAGAATGGATCCTTTCTAGAGAAGGAGTTTCTCTCGAAAGAAGTGAGTGGGAGGAAAGTAGAACTTGATGAGGTAACTGTACCTGCTCCCTTATTGGAAAGTAGTTCATCACAGAAATTTGTTCCTGTGACTACTACACCAATTAGTGAGGAAGCTAATGATGATGATCATGTAACTTCAGATCAAGTTACTACCGAACCTCATAGGTAAACCAGAGTGAGATCCGCACCAGAGTGGTATGGTAATCCTGTTCTGGAGGTCATGTTACTTGACCATGACGAACCTACGAACTATGAGGAAGCGATGATGAGCCCAGATTCCACAAAATGGCTTAAGGCCATGAAATCTGAGATAGGATCCATGTATGAGAACAAAGTATGGACTTTGGTTGACTTGCCCGATGACCGGCAAGCCATAGAAAATAAATGGATCTTCAAGAGGAAGACGGACGCTGATAGTAGTGTTACTATCTACAAATCTAGACTTGTCAAAAAAGGTTTTTGACAAAGTTCAAGGTGTTGACTATGATGAGATTTTCTCACTCGTATCGATGCTTAAAGTCTGTCCGAATCATGTTAGCAATTGCCACAGTTTATGAAATCTGGCAAATGGATAACAAAACTGCAATCCTTAATGGATTTCTTAAAAAAGAGTTGTATATGATGCAACCAGAAGGTTTTGTCAATCCTAAAGGTGTTAGCAAAATATGCAAGCTCCAGCGATCCATCTATGGACTGGTGCAAGCATCTCGGAGTTGGAATACACGCTTTGATAAGTTGATCAAAGCATATAGTTTTATACAGACTTGCGATGAAGCCTGTATTTACAAGAAAGTGAGTGGGAGCACTACAACATTTCTGATAAGTATATGTAAATGACATATTGTTGATCGGAAATAATGTAGAATTATTCTGCAAAGCATAAAGGAGTATTTGAAAGGAGTTTTTTGAAGAAGGACCTCGGTGAAGTTGCTTACATATTGAGCATCAAGATCTATAGAGATAGATCAAGACGCTTGATAAGTTTTTTTTCAATAAGTACAAACCTTGACAAGATTTTGAAGTAGTTCAAAATGGAGCAGTCAAAGAAAGAGTTCTTGCCTGTGTTACAAGGTGTGAAGTTGAGTAAGACTCAAAGCCCGACCACGGCAGAAGATAGAAAGAGAATGAAAGTCAATCCCTATGCCTCAGTCATAGGTTCTATAAAGTATGCCATGCTGTGTACCAGATCTATTGTATACCATACACTGTGTTAAGAGAGGGAGTACAATAGTGATCTAGGAGTAGATCAATGGACAGCGGTCAAAATTATCCTTACTGGAATAAGGATATGTTTCTCGATTACGGAGGTGACAAAAGGTTCGTCGTAAAGGGTTACGTCGATGCAAGTTTTGACACTAATCTAGATGAATCTAAGTCTCAATCTAGATACATATTGAAAGTGGGAGCAATTAGCTAGAGTAGCTCTTTGCAGAGCATTGTTGACATAAATATTTGCAAAATACTTACGGATCTGAATGTGACAGACCCGGTGACTAAAATTATCTCACAAGCAAAACATGATCACACCTTAGTACTCTTTGGGTGTTAATCACATAGCGATGTGAACTAGATTACTGACTCTAGTAAACCCTTTGGGTGTTGGTCACATATCGATGTGGACTATGGGTGTTAATCACATGGTGATGTGAACTATTGCTGTTAAATCACATGGCGATGTGAACTAGATTATTGACTCTAGTGCAAGTGGGAGACTGAAGGAAATATGCCCTAGAGGCAATAATAAAGTTATTATTTATTTCCTTATTTCATGGTAAATGTTTATTATTCATGCTAGAATTGTATTAACCAGAAACATAATACATGTGTGAATACATAGACAAACAGAGTGTCACTAGTATGCCTCTACTTGACTAGCTCGTTAATCAAAGATGGTTATGTTTCCTAACCATGAACAAAGAGTTTTTATTTGATTAACGAGGTCACATCATTAGTTGAATTATCTGATTGACATGACCCATTCCATTAGCTTAGCACCCGATCGTTTAGTATGTTGCTATTGCTTTCTTCATGACTTATACATGCTCCTATGACTATGAGATTATGCAACTCCCGTTTTCCGGAGGAACACTTTGTGTGCTACTAAATGTCACAACGTAAATGGGTGATTATAAAGGAGCTCTACAGGTGTCTCCAATGGTAGATGTTGGGTTGGCGTATTTCGAGAATAGGATTTGTCACTCCGATTGTCGGAGAGGTATCTCTGGGCCCTCTCGGTAATGCACATCACATAAGCCTTGCAAGCATTGCAACTAATGAGTTAGTTGCGGGATGATGTATTGCGGAACGAGTAAAGAGACTTGCCGGTAACGAGATTGAACTAGGTATTGGATACCGATGATTGAATCTCGGGCAAGTAACATACCGATGACAAAGGGAACAACGTATGTTGTTATGCGGTCTGACCGATAAAAGATCTTCGTAGAATATGTAGGAGCCAATATGGGCATCTAGGTCCCGCTATTGATTATTGACCGGAGATGTGTCTCAGTCATGTCTGCATTATTCTCGAACCGTAGGGTCCGCACGGTTAACGTTACGATGATAGTTATTATGAGTTTATGCATTATCATGTACCGAAGTTAGTTCGGAGTCCCGGATGTGATCACGGACATGACGAGGAGTCTCGAAATGGTCGAGACATAAAGATTGATATATTGGAAGCCTATGTTTGGATATCGGAAGTGTTCCGGGTGAAATCGGGATTTTACCGGAGTACCGGGAGGTTACCGGAACCCCCCGGGAGTTATATGGGCCTTAGTGGGCTTTAGTGGAAAGGTGAAAGGGGCAGCCCAAGGTGGGCTGCGTGCCTCCCCCCTCCCCTAGTCCTATTAGGACAAGGAGAGGTGGCCGGCCCCCTCTCTCTCTTTCCCCCCTCGGGGAATCCTATTCCAACTAGGATTGGGGGGGAGTCCTACTCCCGGTAGGAGTAGGACTCCTTCTGCGCCCTCCTCCTGGCCGGCCGCACCCTCCCCCTTGGCTCCTTTATATACGGAGGTAGGGGCACCTCTAGACACACAAGTTGATCCTTGAGATCGTTCCTTAGCCGTGTGCGGTGGCCCCTACCACCATATTCCACCTCGATCATATTGTAGCGGTGCTTAGGCGAAGCCCTGCGACGGTAGAACATCAAGATCGTCACCACGCCGTCGTGCTGACGGAACTCTTCCCCGACGCTTTGCTGGATCGGAGCCCGGGGATCGTCATCGAGCTGTACGTGTGCTAAGAACTCGGAGGTGCCGGAGTAACGGTGCTTGGATCGGTCGGATCGGGAAGACGTACGACTACTTCCTCTACGTTGCGTCAACGCTTCCGCAGTCGGTCTGCGTGGGTACGTAGACAACACTCTCCCCTCTCGTTGCTATGCATCACCATGATCTTGCGTGTGCGTAGGAAATTTTTGAAATTACTACGTTCCCCAACAGCAGCAGCACCATCTGCATCAAGCGCACACATTGTAAGATACTGGCATGAAGCTCCTCTTACCAGGTGCCGCCGGAGGAATCACATACCTTGTGCCTCGTCAAGCCGCTTGTTGACAAGCACGATGTCGGCATCTGCCACGTCAAGTTGCCGCTTTAGCTCGGCAAATTCTTCAGTCCGGCTGGCCACCGGACACTTCGCCACCTACGTATGAAGGCGGCATATTAGACCTGGGATTATGATCCTCTGCGCGCCGTCACTTTTGACAACGCACAGAGTCTCAGGGGCTACTATCTACACAGGGCGCATCTTATTTATGCGCAACTGTCCAAAAAGGGTACATTATTTCACGTACCTCAAAACCTGTCAGTAAACTCCTGACGGCCTCGTGCAATCCGCTCTTCGTGGACGAAATCCTCTCAATCACCGTACCCATCAATGCACGGTGCTCCTCTGAGATGGATGCTCTCCCTAGCAGACCCTTCAGCTCCTCCGACCGCGCACCAGATGGCGCCAGACTCGTCCGATGGCCCTTTTTGAAGGCCGGACGCGGAAGGCTTTGGGGGGCCATATGACTACCTTCCGGCCCTGCCGGATTCGAAGAAACCCTCCGCGACAATACCTTAGGGTCGCCCGCCTCGCAAGGCGGTACGGCAGGGGGAGGCGTTCCGCTCTCCATCATCTCCGGAAGAAGATCCCCCGAAGACGAGCTTTGCTGAGAAGGGCTAAGGTCAGAGCTACAAGGTAAATTTTTGATTACTTTTCTCAGATATAAAGCAAGGATTTCTCTCATTTCTTAAAAAAAGAAAACTCCTCTCTACTTACGGCTCGGTGGAGGGCTGATCCCCTTGAGGGCATAATTCGGCCGAAGTATCCCCCAGCGCAGGACCCTCTGGCGACGATTTCTTCCCCCGCTTAGAGGCCATGGTCTCCGGGTCTTCAGAGGCAGTCCTCTTCTTCCCCTGAGGAGAGGGATTTTCGATTCCTCCCTTCCAAACGGCCTCCTTCGAGGAGGCCGTAGCTTCCCTGTCCCCTCCCTCGCTTCCCTCCGAAGGCACAACCTCCAACATCCTGACTAGCACGGGACCCGGCATGGTCTCGGGGAGGGGGGTCGGACACATGATTAGCTTTGCTTTCGCTATCCACTCCTGTTTAAAGGACAACTCTTTTAAGGGCAATTTTATGATAAATATGCGGATTGCGAGTCCGGGCACAGGGCTACTTACTTGAGTATCCGGGCGGTTGCAGCTCAGACCTGTGTCCTCGGTCAAGTCCGGACAAATTGCTTGCGATCCGAAGAACAATTTGTATATCTCCACGGGCGTCGCGCCCATAAAATGTTGGATAGCCTGTGGTCCCTCTGGATTGAACTCCCACAGGCGGAGGGGGTGACGTTTGCAGGGCAAAGCTCGGCGAATCAGCATAATCTGTGTCACCACGACCAGACTAATATCTCTTTCTAGGAGATCTCGAATGCGACCCTACAACAAGGGCACGTCCTTGGACGGCCCCCAGTCCAGTCCTTTATTGACCCATGACGCTAGCTGTGGTGGGGGACCCGAGCGAAAGGCAGGTGGCTCCACCCACTTGGTGCTCCTTGGAGCGGTAATATAAAACCACTCTCGTTGCCATAAGCTGGACTCCTCTTGAAAAGAGCATTCAGGCCATGGGGCATCGACATTCCTGCTTATAGCAGCGCCTCCGCACTCCGCGTGCCGTCCCTCGATCATCTTCGGCTCTACTTTGAAGGTCTTGAGCCATAGTCCGAAGTGAGGAGTAATACGGAGGAAGGCTTCGCACACGACGATGAATGAGGAAATATGGAGGATGGACTCCGGAGCCAAGTCGTGAAATTCCAGCCCATAATAAAACATGAGCCCCCTCACAAAGGGATCCGTCGGGAAGCCTAGCCCCCGAAGGAAGTGAGACATGAACACCACACTCTCACTAGGCTTGGGAGTGGGAATGACCTGCCCTTGAGCAGGCAGCCTATGCCAGATTTCGCCGGTCAAGAACTTGGCCTCTCTCAACTTCAGCACGTCCTCCTCCATGACGGAGGGGGGCATCCATCGGCCTCGAAGGTCGTTACCGGACATTGTCGAAGGTCCTAAGCGCCTGAAATTTGGAGCCTTGGGTGTTGGAACTCGAGGCGAAGGGCGAACTCGTTTGAGATTGAAAAGAGTAAGGCCTTGGTCTCTTTATAAGAGGTTGAATACCAAGGGCCCTCCCCGTGACCGTTTGGGACTCGCCTTTGATCGAGAAAACATACCAACGGATACGGTTGGGTTACCCATGCCCGTATTCATGAGAATCCCGGAATAAGGGGACACAATCTCTGCTTTGACAAGACGTGCCAAGAAAACCACCTCGCTAAACGCACTGAGGTGGGACAATAAAACGATTCGAATAAAGACTTGGCCGTGGTGTGATGTCACGCTACGGAATACGTCAGCAGATTAGATTTGTGTAAATATTATTCTCTCTATGGCAGTATGTGGAAACTTATTTTGCAGAGCTGGACACTACCTTTGTGTTCGAAATCTTCTATGAAGTACTTGGAGGAGGAACCCGCCTTGCAATGCCGAAGACAATCTGCGCACCGGACTTATCGTCATTGAAGCCTGGTTCAGGGGCTACTTAGGGAGTCCTGGATTAGGGGGTGTCCAGATAGCCGGACTATACCTTCGGCCGGACTCCTGGACTATGAAGATACAAGATTGAAGACTTCGTCCCGTGTCCGGAAGGGACTTCCCTTGGCGTGGAAGGCAAGCTTGGCGATACGGATATGTAGATCTCCTACCATTGTAACCGACTCTATGTAACCCTAGCCCTCTTCGGTGTCTATATAAACCGGACGGTTTTAGTCCGTAGGACGAACAACAATCATACCATAAGCTAGCTTCTAGGGTTTAGCCTCCTTGATCTCGTGGTAGATCTACTCTTGTACTACCCATATCATCAATATTAATCAAGCATGACGTAGGGTTTTACCTCCATCAAGAGGGCCCGAACCTGGGTAAAACATTGTGTCCCCTGCCTCCTGTTACCATCCGCCTAGACGCACAGTTCGGGACCCCCTACCCGAGATCCGACGGTTTTGACACCGACAGTTGCGTTGAGCTATTGTTTTTGTGTAGGTACGAGGGACTCGCGCGTAGCCTCCTACTGGATTGATACCTTGGTTCTCAAAAACTAAGGGAAATACTTACGCTACTTTGCTGCATCATCCTCTCCTCTTCGGGGAAATCCAATGTAGTGCTCAAGAGGTAGCAGCTGTCAGTTGGTGCAGTTCCAAACGGAGCGTCGTGGCGGGATCTACGTGTGAAGCGGAGTACATAGCTGCTTCGGAAGCAGCAAATGAAGGAGTCTGGATGAAGGAGTTCATATCCGATCTAGGTGTCATACCTAGTGCATCGGGTCCAATGAAAATCTTTTGTGACAACACTGGTGCAATTGCCTTGGCAAAGGAATCCAGATTTCACAAAAGAACCAAGCACATCAAGAGACGCTTCAATTCCATCCGCGATCAAGTCAAGGAGGGAGACATAGAGATTTGCAAGATACATATGGATCTGAATGTTGCAGACCCGTTGACTAAGCCTCTCTCATGAGCAAAACATGATCAACACCAAGACTCCATGGGTGTTAGAATCATTACAATGTAATCTAGATTATTGACTCTAGTGCGAGTGGGAGACTAAAGGAAATATTCCCTAGGGGCAATAATAAAGTTGTTATTTATATTTCCTTATATCATGATAAATGTTTATTTTTCATGCTAGAATTATACTAACCAGAAACTTAGTACATGTGTGAATACATAGACAAACAGAGTGTCACTAGTATGCCTCTACTTGACTAGCTCGTTGAATCAATGATGGTTATGTTTCCTAACCATAGACATGAGTTGTCATTTGATTAACGGGATCACATCATTAGAGAATGATGTGATTTATTGACCCATCCGTTAGCTTAGCACGATGATCGTTTAGTTTGTTGCTATTTCTTTCTCCATAACTTATACATGTTTCTATGACTATGAGATCATGCAACTCCCAAATACCGGAGGAACACTTAGTGTGCTATCAAACGTCACAACGTAACTGGATGACTATAAAGAAGCTCTATAGGTGTCTCCGATGGTGTTTGTTGAGTTGGCATAGATCGAGATTAGGATTTGTCACTCCAAGTATCGGAGAGGTATCTCTAGGCCCTCTCGGTAATACACATCACTATAAGCCTTGCAAGCAATGTGACTAATGAGTTAGTTACGAGATAATTCATTACGGAACGAGTAAAGAGACTTGCCAATAACGAGATTGAACTAGGTATTGAGATACCGACGATCGAATCTCGGGCAAGTAACATACCGATGACATAGGGAACAACGTATATCGTTATGCGATTTGACCGATAAAGATCTTCGTAGAATATGTGGAAGCCAATATGAACATCCAGGTTCCGCTATTGGTTATTGGCCAGAGACGTGTCTCGGTCATGTATACATAGTTCTCGAACCCGTAGGGTCCGCATGCTTAACGTTCAGTGACGATCGGTATTATGAGTTTATGTGTTTTGATGTACCAAAGATAGTTCAGAATCCCGGATGTGATCACGAACATGACGAGGAGTCTCAAAATGGTCGAGACATAAATATTGATATATCGGATGACTATATTCGGACACCGGATGAGTTCCGGGGGTCACCGGATAATTATTGGAGTGCCGGGGGGTTATGGGAACCCCCGGGGGGGACTAATGGGCCAACATGGGCCTTAGTGGAGAGAGAGGATCGGCCAAGGCAGGGCCGCGCACCCGTTCCCCTCTAGTCCTAATTGGACTAGGGAAGGGGGGCGGCGCCCCCCTTTCCTTCTCTTCTCTCCCTCTCCTTCCTTCCCCCTTCCTCCTCCTAGTAGGACTAGGAAAGGGGAGTCCTACTCCTACTAGGAGGAGGCCTCCTCCTCTCATTGCATGCCCCAAGGGCCGGCCGGCCTCCCCCCTTGCTCCTTTATATACGGGGGCAAGGGCACCCTAGAGAACACAAGTTAATCATTGATCCCTTAGTCGTGTGCGGTGCCCCCCTCCACCATAATCCACCTTGGTCATATCATCGTAGTGCTTAGGCGAAGCCCTGCGCTGGTAGCTTCATCATCACCGTCATCATGCCATCGTGCTGACGAAGCTCTCCCTCGACACTCAGCTGGATGGAGAGTTCGTGGGACCTTACCGAGCCGAACATGTGCAGATCGCGGAGGTGCCATACTTTCAGTACTAGGATCGGTCGGATCATGAAGACATACGACTACATCAACCGCGTTGTCATAACACTTCCGCTTACGGTCTACGAGGGTACGTAGACAACACTCTTCCCCTCTTGTTGCTATGCATCACCATGATAGACCTTGCATGTGCGTAGGATTTTTTTTTGAAATTACTACGTTCCCCAACATTGCCTTCCCGGTGTCCTACCATCTCGGAGGGATTGTGTTCTTCTTTTTTAAGCAGCGGGCCTGATGAGGACGTTGCACGGTGCTACCACCCATTGCCTCCATTTGGATGCAGAGGCCCGTAGCCTTCCTGAACCCTGGCCATTGCAAGCTCTACTCGTACAACACCCATTCGATGATTTCAACTATTGTCCTCGATCTCATGGAGAGGTGCTCTTTCGTATCCAGTCTCTTGTCACCATGGATCTTGGCTTGCTAGCTTATTTGGCATGCTTACCTGGCTTTTGAACGCATCATGGTCTATAGGCCCAGCAAACGTGTGCCATGTGGTTGCTCTCAGGCACGCGCTCTTTCAAACATAAGACCAAGGCATGTCCATGCACAACTAATCGGTCTGGGTACACAACCGGGACGTGATGGGGATCACACTTGATAAGGTTTTCGAGTAGGATATTTGAGTTATAACTGGAACATAGACTTATTTTCTCTATCGTCTCCTTTCGTTATCCATTGCGCCAATTGGCACAGGGACCAAACGATTACTTTCATCGTCCATAGATTTCTTTGGAAGTTTGTTTTTAATAGATGACTCTATGTGACAATTGTTGGATAGGCGAAATGCAGACCAAGAATGAAGCAAACTATTTAAAGAATTTTTCCTCAACTGTTTGCAAATAATTATATCCATTATGCATTTCTATTTGCCTTGACAATGATAATCAATGATTGCTTTCTTTAGGGATTTATTTTTATCAAAGAGCAACCTTTAGGAGGTAGCATTGGAGGTTAGTTCCCCCGTCGTGCTACAACTCGGGTGATGTAAGTTGGGATTACCCGACTCGGCCCATCCTTTTGTGCTCGTCACATCATCAAGCTCTGTTGAAGCTCTCGGGAACATGCTTTTTCGAGCAACTCTGGCTGAACTACCCATTCTTAGGTCTAGGTGGTCCCTTCGGTCTAGCAGTGGCCTAATCGCCCTTGCCAGTCGGACAATATTTGGTCGTCTATATCAATACATTACCCATTGCATGAATTGGCGCAAAAACCAACTGCAGCCCGTGAGTTATAAGCAAACTATGTGAAACATAAAATGTAAGTTAAGTGAACTATTTGAAGAGACTAACTACAACCATTGGTGCATTAGGCGAACCATTTGAAGAATGTTTATCATGAAAAGCCTACATGTGAATATGATCGTATTGCATTTGTATATGCCCACTATATATACCAACGACAGACAATTAAATTGACCACACACCAGTATGGTACGACCCATTGCGACATTGGCGTAGAGTCCAACTGCATCAGATAAGTTATGTAAACTATTTGAAGCATAAATCTTTGTATTGCGTTTGTATTTGCCCTGTATGTATACCAATGATAGACAATGATTACCGTTGCCCACATCCTTCTTTCGCTGACCAGGGCAACCCAACAACTGTATTAATAGAAAGGTCGACCACACAATGTGCTACATGACGTGATCTGTCGGAACCGATGACTCCTACTCGAAACAACTAACACAACCTGAGATCACCGGGTAGATGAGTAAGTCCAAATACCAGGTTGACATCCAAAGCACAACATCCGACCAAGGGGGTGCTTTGGCAAGAAGTCGTATCGCATCCTGATGGGGTGTTTTGTGATGTCTTCCCGGACCCTCAAAAAGAACTTTGATAAGTAATTGATGACCCACAAGTATAGGGGATCTATCGTAGTCCTTTTGATAAGTAAGAGTGTCGAACCCAACATGGAGCAGAAGGAAATGATAAGCGGTTTCCAGTAAGGTATTCTCTGCAAGTATTGAAATAAGTGGTAACAGATAGTTTTGTGATAGGATAATTTGTAATGACCAACAAGTAACAAAAGTAAATAAATTGCAGCAAGGTGGCCCAATCCTTTTTGTAGAAAAGGACAAGCCTGGACAAACTCTTATATAGAGAAAAGCGCTCCCGAGGACACATGGGAATATCATCACGCTAGTTTTCATCACGCTCATATGATCCGCGTTTGGTACTTTGATAGTTTGGTATGTGGGTGGACCGGTGCTTGGGTATTGCCCTTACTTGGACAAGCATCCCACTTATGATTAACCTCTATTGCAAGCATCCGCAACTACAACAAAAGTATTAAGGTAAACCTAACCATAGCATGAAACATATGTGTCGGTGTACTAGAGTAGGGGTACCCTAGTACCCCGAACTTGTGCACGGGCAGTCTCAGCATCCCCGCGGCAAGGCTTGCTGGGTGACCGCCAAGACCCTCCGCGGCTACTTTGAAGACCATTCAAGAACAAAGTACTCAAACCAAGGCCCCGGCAAGAGGAGCTTGCCGGGAAGAAGACAAGACCCCGGCAAGAGGAGCTTGCCGGGAAGGTTATCAGAAGCGTCCCAAGGCCCCGACAAGAGGAGCTTGCCGGGAAGGCCAACCAAGGCGTACCAAGAAAACTTGCCACGGCGCGCCACGCGCCCCGGCAAGGCCCGGAGAGCGACAAGCTCCCGGACACGACAAGACGACGACTGCGGCAAGGCGCTTGCCGCGGGAAGCCCCCACTTCGTGCCCGCGCTCCAGCACACCCACCACGTGTCGCTCTGGGACCCTCCTGAGCACACGTGGCAGAAGGCCGTGCAGCTAGGGGTGCGCGGTGGCGAGCAGGTGCTGACAAGATAACCACCGTGGCTAACGGTGGCGTCCCTAGCGGTCCCTTTCGGTACTGTTTAGGCGACACAGACGGGCATTTAATGCCCTTGTCCCCTGCCGTCAGGGTTAGGTATGATAACGCTGTAGCAGGTAGCTGTGCCTGCTACAGCACCTAGCTGCCCCTACTACGGCACCTTTCCATTTTTGCCCTTGACCTCCGTTGCTCTATGTCGGTAACCCCTTGAGCATATAAAAGGAGGCCCGAGTGCAATGGGGGAGGAGGGGACGGCCAGTTCATACACACACGCTCGGTCTCGTTAGTAGCTGGAGAGTACTGTAGCACTCCGCGCTCCCGAGCTAGAAAGCAATACAATCCACAAAGCAGGAGTAGGGTTTTACGCATCCGTGCGGCCCGAACCTGGGTAAATCGCTCGCGTGTTTCGCCTCGATCTGCTCTTTGCGCAACCTCCGCCCCCGCCGAACCGAAAGGGACCCGGTCCGCCGGTCCCATAGGTGTCCGTGGATCAGCAACCCCGGCATCTTTGGCGCGCCAGGTAGGGGGTGTCGAAGTGGTGTGAATCAGATCCGGCGTTCTCGCGAGCTAGATCCTCATCATCTTCATCAACATGCCGCCGAAGAAGAAAGTTTCGGAGGCAGCTGCTCCGTCCGCGCCGAGGGCTAAAGATAAGTTGCCAAAGTTTGAGCAATTGAATTTTTTAAATTTTGATTTATCTCCCTTGAACGACCACACTTTGTATGGGGAACCTGTGCGCGGGGGAGTCAACTCGTAGCTAGCTGCGCCCTTGCGTTGTTTTGAGCTCGCTCAACAACATTAAGTGAGCTGCGGCTGGTTGCTTAACTAGCCGCGCCCTTGCATTGCTTCGAGCCTGCTCAACAACGTAAGTGAGCCGCGACTAGTTGCTTAACTAGCCGCGCCCTTACTTTGCTTCGAGCCCGCTCAGCAACTTAAGTGAGCTGCAGCTAGTTGCGACAAGGCTTCTTGCCGGTAGCGGCACCGCCAACGGGCTGCTGACGTTCCGCACTCAGCGCTCGCGGCTCAGGTGCCTGCACCGGCAAGTTCCCTAAAAGCGTAGGGCGAAAACATACAAAGGGAGGAATCAAGTAAAGGGAGTAACGTTGCAATCGTTGCCCACGACCAAGTTACATTACAAAGATAGCTTGTCGCAGCCCTAACAGATTGTTCCCATGACATGATGGGCAGCGACAAGAAAAGAAGAAATGAGCAAGATGCTCCGGCAAGCCCTAGGGTTTGTTCCGTTGTAGCAGAAGCTCCCGACAAGTTTTTCTCCGGCAAGCTTGCCAGGGGAACGTCACGCTCCGGTAGACCCGCAGGTTCTTGCCGTAGAAGCGGATGTTCTCGCAGCCGCAGAATTGCCTTTAGTCCTTGTTGTCGAGCCACAAGCTCTAGCATGGGCGCAGCAGATTGTCCGCCTCCTTCAGACAGGAGAACTTCCCGAAGAGCAAGAAGCGGAAAGAGTAACCCGGCAGTCAAGTATGTACTAGTTTGTCGACAAGACACTTTACAGAAGAAGACTCAACGGTGTGAAATTGAAGCGTATTCACCGGGAAGACGGACAAAAGCTGTTGGCAGAAATGCATGGCAATCAAGTAAACATCTACTCCCCGGTAAGCAATAACGAGCCATAAGGCTCCATATCTGTATTTTCTCTTCTTTCTTTTTCACAAGGAAAGGAAGGATCCCTCGCGCACAAGTTTGCCGGGGGGGAAAGGAGAAGATGATGGTATGGACCAGGCGTCGTTCAAAAAGTTTCGCCTTGCCGGGAAGCAGACAACAGAAAAGATAAGTTGCCAAAATTCGAGCAATCAGATTTTTTTAAATTTTAAGTTATCTCCCCTGAGCGGCCGCACCTTGTATGGGAAACCTGTGCGCGGAGGAGCCAACTCGTAGCTAGCTGCGCCCTTGCGTTGTTTCGAGCTCGCTCAAGAACATTAAGTGAGCTGCGGCTAGTTGCTTAACTAGCCGCGCCCTTGCATTGTTTCGAGCCTGCTCAACAACGTAAGTGAGCTGCGACTACTTGCTTAACTAGCTGCGCCCTTACTTTGCTTCGAGCCCGCTCAGCAACTAAAGTGAGCTGCAGCTAGTTGCGACAAGGTTTCTTGTCGGCAGCGGCACCGCCAACGGGCTGCTGATGTCCCATACTCAGCACTCGCGGCAAGCGTGCCTGCGCCGGCAAGTTCCCTAAAAGCGTAGGGTAAAAGCATACAAGGCAAGGAATCAAGTAAAGGGGAATAACCTAGCAATCACTACCCATAAGAAGGTTATATTACAAAATAGCTTGTCGCAGCTCTAACAAATGCTTTCTATGACATAGCTAGCAGCGACAAGGAAAGAAGGAAGCAGACGGCCTAGTCAACGCGGTCGCCCTCAACCCTCTTGATCCCGCCCACCTTGTCCACAATGGGTGCGATAAGGGCCTTGAGCTCCTCCTGATCGATGTCGGGCGGCAAGGGTCTGAGGACGTTGTTGAGGCGGAGGCCTGGATTGCGGAAGGCCACCTTCATCAACACCTTCTGAAGGGCTCCCGCACAGATCTCGCGTGACTCGTCGGCTAGCTGCTTCGGGATCCTATCTCGGAGTCGCTGAAGGGCCGTCGCCACGCCCTTGAAGAATAGGACGAGCTTGGCGCTGGGCTCGAGGTTGTCGTCGGAGGGATACCCGAAATCTTCCACCCCCAGCTGCGCCAGCTCCTTGTCGATATCTGTGGCGGCGTTCACCAGACTCTCCGTCCAGTGCGTCACAGTCTCCCTGAAGGCGTTCTGGGCGGTGGCAGCGCTCTCCAGCAGCGCCTTGTCGGCCTTGATTTCCTCCTTCAAGGCCGCCTCCTGCTTCTTGGCGCTGTCCAGAGTCTTGGTCAAAGTGGTTAGCTTCAACTCAAGATCCACGTTGGAGGCCTTGGCGACGCTGAGCTCCTTGCCCTTCTCGGAGAGATCGGCCTCCAGCCGCGCCACCTTCGTCTTCAACTCCTCCTTGGCGGCCTCGGCGGCGGCGGCAGCGTCCTCCGCTTGTTTGAGGGCTCCACCAAGCTTGTCCTCGCGCGCGACAAGCTCCTCCTCGTGAGCGTCGAGGTTGACCTTCCGCTGCGCCAGCTCGCCCTCCTCCGCAGCTAGCTTCACAGCGGCAAGTCGCTGCAGCTCTTCGGCTTCGGCCTTCTCGAGGAGAAAGGCCTTCCGCGCTTCAGCGAGTTGCTCCCGCTCCTCCGCCAGGGATCGGACGGCTTCCCGGTGGAAACCCCCGAGCTCTTCTGCGCGCTTTTCAATGTCTACTCCCGCCTTCGCGACAAGCGCCTCGCGGGACTCCAGCTTGGCTTGTCGCGCGCGGTAGAGCGACATCAACCTGCGCAGCAGCCGCTCTTCTTCGGGCTCGTTGCTGCTGCTGCTTGGCGCGTCGATTAGCTTCAACCCCGCGGAGGCGAGCACTTCTCCGTCGAAGATCTCCCCTTCGACCGGCGCCCTGGAGCTTGATGCCCAGGGGAGGTTGATGAAGACGCCTTCGCCGGCCTTCAGCTAGGCGCCTGGCTGGGGCTCTCCGGAGCCCGGCGCTGCGGCGGCGGCGGACGGATCAGCGGTCGGTGTAGCGCCTGGCGCTCCTGCGGCCTCAGGGCCGTCAGTGCGATCACCGGACCCCTCGCCGGTTGCCGCGGCGTCTGCCTTGGCGGCCTCTGCGCCGGCGGCGTCGCCACCACCGGCAGCTTCGTCGGCGGCGACCTCTGTCTCCATCTGCTCCGCAGCGGATGGATCTGACGGCCGGAAAAGGGGAGAAGAGTCAAACAGAATCCAGCAGAAACTCATAAAGATTAAGAAAAGAAGAACCCAAAGGAAGTTTGAAGCAAGGGGAGTACCTGCACCGGGCTCTGCGGTCGTGGTCTCCGACGTCGGGGGGCCGCTGACGCCGTCCCTCGCCGGAGAACCCTCCCTTGCCGGAGACTTCTCCCTCCCCGGGGACCCCTCCCTCGCCGGAGAGTTCTCCCTTGTCGGGGAATTCTCCCTTGGCTCCTGGTGGGGCTGCTCGGCTCCTGCACAAGTCAACAAACAGATATCAGCAAAGACAAGTACCCATGCACGCCTCGCCGCGGAAAGTAATTTACACACTTACGCTGGGGGCTGCTCTGGAGGAAGGTCGCCGGGTCCGGCAAGGTTGTCTCGGGCGCGCCACCGGCAGTCGCAGTGGGCTCGTCCTCGATGATGATCGCCGGGGCCTTAGCTCTCTTTGCCGCTCTCTGGGCCAGAGTCCTAAAGAGGAACAGATTCAGGGAAAAGCAAGTGAGAAACAAGACCAACAGCAAAAACTGAAGAAATGCAAGTGCAGCAAGAGAAGCTTACTCTTCTTCATCCTCCTTGTCGGAACTTAGCGCGGAGAAGTCGAAGCCTGGCGCGCGCCCGGCGGGAGGAGGCAGGGGAGAAGCTTCCCTCGGCCGCTTGGCGGGAGCAGTGGCGGCGGTCTGAGAAGACCCCGCTCCGGCTGTCGGCGCGGCGTGAGTGGCGGTAGGGACTGAAGCGGTGGTCCGGCTAGACTCCGCTCCAGTTGCCATCGCAGCATGTGGCGCTCCCGCGGCAACGGTGTTTGCCGCGGTGGAGCGTGTCACACGGCGTGGTGACTGTTGACCCGCTTGCCGCTCCGCCACGTCACCGACCTTGCGGAGACGCCTCCTTGGTGGGGATGGAGGCTCTGCTTCTGGTGGGCTGTCCGGAGACAAGGAGGAAGAGGAGTCGATTTGCCACGAGCTGCTCGTATCCTTGGCGGGCTCGCTCGGCTCGGCGTCTTGCCCGGCAAGCCCCTTCTTGCCAGCAGGCTCCCCTCGCTCGGCACGGCTTGCCACTTCTGCTGCGTTTGCCTCCGCGGTGGTGAACCCAAACTTGCCCGCGGCCGCGGCTGCCGCCGCCTCCTCCAGCCTGGTGGCGATGCGCACCATCTCCGCGTCGGTGGTGTCGCGGGTAAGGCCGTCCTTCTCGTCGGGACGGACTGCCACTTCCACCAAGTCGTCGAAGAACTGCTGCGCGACCTCGTCGGCAGGCTCCTGCCAAGTTGGCACAATCCCGTGCGAGTCGCATTCCGGCATCATTGCACGGATGCGGTCGAGCGCGGAATTGTTGCACAAAGGCACGACGCCCCCCGGCAACCTGAACACCTCGGGATGCTGGGGGTCATATTTGAACAGCTCCTGCAGCATCGCGTTGAGCTCCAGGACTGTGAAGTTGTAGTTGAGGCCCGGCCGCAGCCTCATGATATCTGCCGCGTTCTTGAACTCCCAAGTGGGCCTCCCTCGTTCCTGCAGGGGGGCGATGCGGCAGCGAAGGAAGTCCGCGCCAACAGCGCCAACAGTAAGCCCGGCAAGCCTGAGGCGCAGGACCCTAGTGACAGCAATTCTCAGCCTGTCGTCCTCCGGGGCCAGGTCGCTCCAATCGCTGCCGCGTGCTACTGGGGTTTGGCGCCGGGTGGTGAATGGCTGCGGATCCTCTTCGACAATCCAGCACAATCCGCTCTCCACTCCTCCCACTTGCCGCGGAGCTCTCCCTCCAGATAGGTCTCCTTCTTGCCGGCCATTGAGATCCAGGCAATCCCGCCGGATAGAGGCTCTCCTCTCTCTACTCGGGGGATGAAGAAGTGGCGGAAGAGGGCTACGTTGGGGAGGACTCCGACAAAGTTTTCGCAGAGATGTGCAAAAACTGCCATCGTCAGGACGGCGTTGGGGGTGAAGTCGAGGAGGTGGAATCCATAGGTGTTCATGATGTCGCAGAAGAAATCAGAGAAGGGTGGGCAGAGCCCGCAATAGAAGAACAATGCGAAGAAGGGGTACCCGTTTGGAGCCTTCTCCCAAGCGGCGGCGGGGAGAACCCTTGTGCGCGGATGCGCGCGCGTCTCCGCCGACCAGAACAGAGAGTAGTCCTCCCTCAGCTCCTTCGCGCCGAGCTTGGGGGGGAAAACAGATCGCACCTTCCGCAGCGCCGTGAGCCGCTGCGCCTCAGTCGTCTTCACGGTCTTCCCTTTGTCGGCTTTTGGAGCCATGACGGAAGTAGTGGAGGAGGTCGACGGCGTTTGGTGGTGCTAATGGCGATGGGGGACGGAGCGCTGCTCTCTCTCTCAGCTTTGGGGAGGTGAGGGAGCGGCGGAGATTTCTGAGATTGGGAACGGCAACGGGCGAATGGGCCAACTGCCCCTGTTTCCCCTGCTTTTAAAGGGGGAGGGGGGGCAGACGTTCCGCATTTCGAGAAAAGGAACCCCCACGACCTCCCCCACGACGCCGCATTCAACGCGTGCCGTTCGGGGAGGGCGCGGTGGATACGGAGGGAGATTCGGCGTAACCTAGGCCGCGCGTGCCCGTGCACTGTTTTGGGCCTGGCCCAACAGCGCTCGGCACCGTGTCTGGCCCAGGCCTGGGGGCTCCTGTCGGTGTACTAGAGTAGGGGTACCCTAGTACCCCGAACTTGTGCACGGGCAGTTGCAGCATCCCCGCGGCAAGGCTTGCCGAGTGACCGCCAAGACCCTCCGCGGCTACTTTGAAGACCATTCAAGAACAAAGTACTCAAACCAAGGCCCCGGCAAGAGGAGCTTGCCGGGAAGAAGACAAGACCCCGGCAAGAGGAGCTTGCCGGGAAGGCTATCAGAAGCGTCCCAAGGCCCCGGCAAGAGGAGCTTGCCGGGAAGGCTAACCAAGGCGTACTAAGAAAACTTGCCACGGCGCGCCACGCGCCCCGGCAAGGCCCGGAGAGCGACAAGCTCCCGGACATGACAAGACGATGACCGCGGCAAGGCACTTGCCGCGGGAAGCCCCCACTTCGTGCCCGCGCTCCAGCACACCCACCACGTGTCGCTCTGGGACCCTCCTAAGCACACGTGGCAGAAGGCCGTGCAGCTAGGGGTGCGCGGTGGCGAGCAGGTGCTGACAAGATAACCACCGTGGCTAACGGTGGCGTCCCTAGCGGTCCCTTTCGGTACTGTTTAGGCGACACAGACGGGCATTTAATGCCCTTGTCCCCTGCCATCAGGGTTAGGTATGATAACGCTGTAGCAGGTAGCTGTGCCTGCTACAGCACCTAGCTGCCCCTACTACGGCACCTTTCCATTTTTGCCCTTGACCTCCGTTGCTCTATGTCGGTAACCCCTTGAGCATATAAAAGGAGGCCCGAGTGCAACGGGGGATGAGGGGACGGCCAGTTCATACACACACGCTCGGTCTCGTTAGCAGCTGGAGAGTACTGTAGCACTCCGCGCTCCCGAGCTAGAAAGCAATACAATCCACAAAGCAGGAGTAGGGTTTTACGCATCCGTGCGGCCCGAACCTGGGTAAATCGCTCGCGTGTTTCGCCTCGATCTGCTCTTTGCGCAACCTCCGCCCCCGCCGAACCGAAAGGGACCCGGTCCGCCGGTCCCATAGGTGCCCGTGGATCAGCAACCCCGGCAATATGGATCCAAATCAGCCCCTTACGAAGCAACGCATAAACTAGGGTTTAAGCTTCTGTCACTCTAGCAACCCATCATCTACTTATTACTTCCCAATGCCTTCCTCCAGGCCTAAACAATGGTGAAGTGTCATGTAGTCGACGTTCACATAACACCACTAGAGGAGAGAGAGCATACATCTCATCAAAATAACGAACGAATACCAAATTCACATGACTACTAATAGCAAGACTTCTCCCATATCCTCAGGAACAAAAGTAACTACTCACAAAGCATAAACATGTTCATAATCAGAGGGGTATTAATATGCATATAGGATCTGAACATATGATCTTCCACCAATTAAACCAACTAGCATCAACTACAAGGAGTAATTAACACTACTAGCAACCTACTAGCACCAATCTCGGACTTGGAGACAAGAATTGGATACAAGAGATGAACTAGGGTTTTCAGAGGAGATGGTGCTGATGAAGATGTTGATGGAGATTGCCCTCTCTTGATGAGAGGAGCGTTGGTGATGACGATGTCGATGATTTCCCCCTCCGGGAGGGAAGTTTCCCCGACAGAACAGCTCCGCCAGAGCCCTAGATTGGTTCCGCCAAGGTTCCGCCTCGTGGCGGCGGAGTTTCGTCCGAGAAGATGGCTTTTTATTTTTTTCCATCGAAAGATTTCATATAGCAGAAGATGGCCACCGGAGGGCCACCAGGGGGCCCACGACGTAGGGGGCGCGCCCCCCACCCTCGTGGGCAGGGTGTGGCCCCATGGTGAATTTCTTATGCTGAGTGATTTTTATATATTCTGAAAACGTCTTCTGTGAAGTTTTAGGACTTTTGGAGCTGCGCATAATAGGTCTCTAATATTTGGTCCTTTTCCAGCCCAGAATCCCAGCTGCCGGCATTCTCCCTCTTTATGTAAACCTTGTAAAATAAGAGAGAATAGGCATAAGTATTGTGAAATAATGTGTAATAATAGCCCATAATGCAATAAATATCGATATAAAAGCATGATGCAAAATGGACGTATCAACTCCCCCAAGCTTAGACCTCGCTTGTGCTCAAGCAAAAAGCCGAAATCGAAAAATATGTCCACATGTTTAGAGATAGAGGTGTCTATAAAAATAAAATACGGACATGAGGCCATCATGATCATTCTTAGAACATCAACTTATATAATTCTTGTCATATGATTTCTTATGCTAGAGTAATAATTCAATCACAATTTCAAGTATGAATAGTAAACTTCATTGAAACTAACAAACTATAATCTCAGTCATTGGAGCAATTGCAATTTATCATAACATAGGAAAGAGTCAATATATAAGAGCTTTTCAGCAAGTCCGCATACTCAACTATCATATAGTCTTTCACAATTGCTGACACTCACGCAATACTTATGGGTATGGAGTTTTAATCGGACATAGAGAAAGATAGGAGCTTACAGTTTTTGCCTCCCAACGTTTTACCTCAAGGGTAATGTCAACGGTAATAGTTCATGAAAACTCACATCCAATTAGCCATATATACCAGGATCTTTCCAACATACTGTGCTTGCCAAAGGACAAAAATGTAAAAAAGGAAGGGTGAAGATCACCATGACTCTTATTCAATATAGGAGATAAAAGTAAAAGATAAGCCCTTCGCAGAGGGAAGTAGAGGTTGTCATGCGCTTTTATGGTTGGATGCACGAAATCTTAATGTGAAAGAACGTCACTTTACATTGCCACTTGTGATATGAACCTTTATTATGCAGTTTGTCGCTTTTATTTCTTCCATATCACACGATCGTATAAAGTTTATTTTCTCCCACACTAATAAGTCATACATATTTAGAGAACAATTTTTATTGCTTGCACCGATGACAACTTACTTAGAGGATCTTACTCAATCCATAGGTGGGTATGGTGGACTCTGATGGCAAAACTGGTTTAAGGGTATTTGGAAGCACAAGTAGTATCTCTACTTGGTGCGATGAATTTGGCTAGCACGAGGGGGAAAGGCAAGCTCAACCATGTTGGATGATCCATGACAATATAATTTATCTCAGATGTAAGAAAACATAACCCATTACGTTGTCTTCCTTGTCCAACGTCAACTCTTTTAGCATGGCATATTTTAATGAGTGCTCACAATCATAAAAGATGTCCAAGATAGTATATATATATGTGAAGACCTCTCTTTCTTTATTACTTCCTATTAATTGCAATGATGACCAAAACTATGTTTGTCAACCCTCAACAACTTTTATTCATCATACTTTTTCTATGTGAGCTCATTACTCTCCATAAGACTCACATGATCTCTTTGTTTCTTTTTATTTCTTTCTCTTTTCTTTTATTCACTTAAGATCATGGCAAAATAATCAAGCCCTTGAATCAACCCTAATCTTTATTATATAGCTCACGGACTCAATTACATAGAAGAATTATAAAGCAAAACTCACGACTAGATCATACTAAGAACTTTTATTCTACTAAATCAAGATATTACCAAAAGGATCAAACTAAGAAAAATGGTAAAGGTAAAAGTGATGGTGATATGATACCGGGGCACTCCCCCAAGCTTGGCAGTTGCCAAGGGGAGTGCCCATACCAGATACTCAATTCTTCTTTGTTGGTGGAGACGGTGGTGATTTTATTGATGGCGTAGGCTTGTCGTCCTTCTTCCGAGGCATAGGCTCACCATCATAGCAGGATGACCGAGTCTCCCGGAACCTCAAATCTGCAGCCAAACTCATCCTCTTGAATCTATATTCATACTCAAAGTTTTGATTTTG
Organism: Triticum urartu; assembly: GCF_003073215.2. NCBI lineage: Eukaryota > Viridiplantae > Streptophyta > Magnoliopsida > Poales > Poaceae > Triticum > Triticum urartu. The sequence goes on from NC_053024.1 coordinate 50,813,376, forward strand.
TAGGTCATAGATCTGGGCTTGGAGGTGCTCGTTTTTCTCATGAAGCTTGAAGATCGCCTCCCCAATGTCCTTGACGTCCAGCTTGTGGTTGTTGGTGAACTCCGTGATCATGATGTGATTGGAATCGAGTCCACGCTCCACCATCTCCTGGCACTTGAAAACTTCTTGCTCCAATGCCTCGAGCCTTACCTCCGTGCTTCCGGTCTTCCTTGGTCCCTCAGCATCGCGGATGTGCAACAACCCCTCACGCATCTCAATGGTTTGAGGGTGTTGTAGAACTTCTGTGAGGTAGGGGTTGATGACCTTCTCGAAGAACTGGTCCTTGGGGGCGCTTGAAGATGACATGACGACCTGGATCTGTCAGAAAAACAACTCGAAACAAAAACATGAGATTTTTGCGTAATACGGGAGTCAAAACCTCCGGGAGATTATATAATGAATTTTTACCGACCAAAATATGTGTCGTGTACGAAAACGGAGTTCGAAGAGCACACGAGGTGCCCACGAGGTAGGGGGGCGCGCCTAGGGGGGTAGGGCGCGCCCTCCACCCTCGTGGAGGCCTCGTGTCCTTCCCGGACTGCTTCTTATTTTTCTATTTTTCTAAATATTCTAAAACGGAGAAATATTGCCTTAAAAACTGTTTTGGAGTCGGTTTACTTACCGTACCACATACCTATTCCTTTTCGGAGTCTGAAACATTTCGGGAAGTGCCCCTTATGTATTCCTCCGGGGTTACGGTTTCAATAATATCGGTTTCAACATTTATGGGATTACATGAGATATAATGTTTGATTCTTTGACCATTCACCACCTTTGGATTTGTGCCTTCGAAGTTGTTGATTTTTATGGCACCGGAACGATAGACCTCCTCGATAACGTAAGGACCTTCCCATTTGGAGAGAAGTTTTCCTGCAAAAAAACTTAAACGAGAGTTGTATAGCAATACATAATCACCTACATTAAACTCACGCTTTTGTATCCTTTTGTCATGCCATCTTTTAACTTTTTCTTTAAACAACTTGGCATTTTCATAGGCTTGGGTTCTCCATTCATCAAGTGAGATAATATCAAATAACCTCTTCTCACCGGCAAGTTTGAAATCATAATTGAGTTCTTTAATATCCCAATATGCCTTGTGTTCTAGTTCGAGAGGTAAGTGACATGCTTTTCCATAAACCATTTTATACGGAGACATACCCATAGGATTTTTATATGCAGTTCTATAGGCCCATAATGCATCATCAAGTTTCTTGGACCAATTTTTTCTAGGTCTATTAACAGTCTTTTGCAAAATTAATTTGAGCTCTCTATTACTCAATTCTACTTGACCACTAGACTGAGGATGATAAGGAGATGCAATTCTATGATTAACATCATATTTAGCAAGCATTTTACGGAAAGCACCATGAATAAAATGTGAACCACCATCAGTCATTAAATATCTAGGGACTCCAAATCTTGGAAAAATAACTTCTTTGAGCATTTTAATAGAAGTGTTATGATCAACACTACTAGTTGGAATAGCTTCTACCCACTTAGTAACGTAATCAACAGCAACTAAAATATGTGTATATCCATTAGAGGAAGGAAAGGGTCCCATATAGTCAAAGCCCCAAACATCAAATGGTTCAATTACAAGTGAATAGTTCATAGGCATTTCTTGACGTCTACTAATATTACCAATTCTTTGACATTCATCACAAGATAAGACAAACTTACGGGCATCCTTGAAGAGAGTAGGCCAATAAAAACCAGATTGCAATACCTTATGTGCAGTTCTATCTCCAGCATGGTGTCCTCCATAAGCTTTGGAGTGACACTTGCATAGGATCTGTTCCTATTCATGCTCGCATAGTGAAAGTGCAACTATCCCTAGGTGGTTTTGGTAATTCATAACAACATATAGCTCATTGAGCTAATGCTATTCCAAGAGGATCATTTCAGGAAAGCTCAATGATTGGCATGGCATGGATGGTGAAAGTGGAACCCTCAAAATGCTAAGGACAAAGGATTGGCTCTAGCTCATATGCTCAAGACTCTTCATTTTACATTTTAGTGGTCCAAGATCACATTGAGTCCATAGGAAAAGCCAATACTATCAAGGAGGGATGAGGTGTTGCTTAATGAGCCTCTTACTTCATGTGCTTAATGATATGCTCCAAAATCCTCAGCTACTTTCCCATATCCACATTTGACCTAAACCCAAAGCCAAACTCGGCCCTACCGATTCTTTCAACCCAGTGCCACCGAGTTTCACTTGTCATAGCCATTGCCAAACCCTAAGCAAATCGGTTCTACCGATAGGGATCTCGGTCTCACCGAGATGGGATTGCAATTTCTCTGTTTCCTTTTCGTAACTTTTCGGTCTCACCGAAAGAGCGGATCGGTCCCACCGAGATTGGAATGTAAACTCACTGTTTCCTTTTCGTAACATTTCGGTCTCACCGAGAAGAGCGAATCGGTCCCACCGAGTTTGCCTGACCAACCCTCTGGTTAGCTTATTACCAAATAGGTCTCACCGAGTTTGTGTAATCGGTCTCACCGAGATTACGTTATGCCCTAACCCTAACCATATCGGTCCTACCGAGTTGCATGTCAGTCCCACCGAAAATCTCTAACGGTCACTAGGTTTACTATTTCGGTCCGACCGAGTTTGTTGATTCGGTCCCACCGAGATTGGTAAATTGTGTGTAACGGTTGGATTTTGTGTGGAGGCTATATATACCCCTCCACCTCCTCTTCACTCGTGGAGAGAGCCATCAGAACACATCTACACTTCCAACTCATATGTTCTGAGAGAGAACCACCTACTCATGTGTTGAGGCCAAGATATTCCATTCCTGCCACATGAATCTTGATCTCTAGCCTTCCCCAAGTTGCTTTCCACTCAAATCTTCTTTCCACCAAATCCAAATCCTGTGAGAGAGAGTTGAGTGTTGGGGAGACTATCATTTGAAGCACAAGAGCAAGGAGTTCATCATCAACACACCATTTGTTACTTCTTGGAGAGTGGTGTCTCCTAGATTGGCTAGGTGTCACTTGGGAGCCTACGACAAGATTGTGGAGTTGAACCAAGGAGTTCGTAAGGGCAAGGAGATCGCCTACTTCGTGAAGATCTACCGCTAGTGAGGAAAGTCCTTCGTGGGCGATGGCCATGGTGGGATAGACAAGATTTCTTCTTTGTGGACCCTTCGTGGGTGGAGCCCTCCGTGGACTCGCGCAACCGTTACCCTTCGTGGGTTGAAGTCTCCATCAACGTGGATGTAGGATAGCACCACCTATCCGAACCACGGGAAAAACATCCGTGTCTCCAATTGTGTTTGAATTCTCCAAACCCTTCCCTTTACATTCTTGCAAGTTGCATGCTTTACTTTCCGCTGCCAATATACTCTTTGCATGCTTGCTTGAATTGTGTGATGATTGCTTGACTTGTCCTAAAATAGCTAAAATCTGCCAAGAACTAAAATTGGGAAAAGGTTAAGTTTTTATTTGGTCAAGTAGTCTAATCACCCCCTCTAGACATACTTTCGATCCTACACATACACAACGTCTAATAACACCATCTACTCCTTCTTTATAAAGATGTGGGTCATCCCAAAAGTAATGCCTCAAATCATAGAAGAACTTTTTATTTTGCTGGTATGTGAAACTAGGTGGTATAAACTTAGCAACAATGTAATTAGCATAATCAACATACCATGGAGCAGTACGAGAAGCATTTATGACATTTAATTGCTCATCAGGAAAGCTATCATCAATAGGAAGTGGGTCATCAAGCACATTTTCTATCCTAGACAAGTTTTCTGCAATGGGGTTCTCAGCTCCCTTTCTATCAACAATATGTAAGTCAAATTCTTGCAGCAAGAGAACCCATCTAATAAGTCTAGGTTTAGCATCTTTCTTTTCCATGAGATATTTAATAGCAGCGTGATCAGTGTGAATAGTTACTTTAGAATCAACAATATATGGTCTGAACTTATCACAAGCAAATACAACTGCTAAGAATTCTTTTTCAGTGGTAGCATAATTTCTTTGAGCATTGTCTAGGGTTTTACTAGCATATTGAATAACGTTTAATTTCTTATCAACTCTTTGTCCTAGAACACCACCTACAACATAATCACTAGCATCACACATAATTTCAAACGGTAAATTCCAATCAGGTGGCTGAACAATAGGCGCACAGATCAATGCTTTCTTAAGAATTTCAAATGCTTCTACACAATCATCACCAAAAACAAATGGTATATCTTTTTGTAATAAATTAGTCAGAGTCCGAGAAATTTTTGAGAAGTCCTTAATGAACCTCATATAAAATCCGGCATGACCAAGGAAACTTCTTATACCTTTGATGTCCTTGGGACATGGCATCTTATCAATAGCATCAACTTTGGCTTTATCAACTTCAATACCTCTTTCAGAAACTTTGTGCCCCAAGACAATACTTTCATTAACCATAAAGTGGCACTTTTCCCAATTCAAGACAAGATTAGTTTCTTCACATCTCTGCAAAACTCGATCAAGGTTGCTCAAGCAATCATCAAAAGAAGATCCATAGACGGAGAAATCGTCCATGAAAACCTCTCAAATCTTTTCACAAAAGTCAGAGAATATAGCCATCATGCATCTTTGAAAGGTAGCAGGTGCATTACATAAACCAAAAGGCATACGTCTATAAGCAAAAGTACCAAAAGGGCATGTAAAAGTAGTCTTTGATTAATCTTTGGCTGACACAGGTATTTGAGAGAAACCAGAATAACCATCTAGAAAGCAAAAATGTGTATGTTTGGATAATCTTTCTAGCATTTGATCGATAAAAGGTAAGGGGTAATGATCCTTTTTAGTAGCCTTATTTAATTTGCGGAAATCAATTACCATCCTATAACCTGTAATAATTCTTTGAGGGATCAATTCATCTTTATCATTAGGAACAACAGTAATACCTCCCTTCTTAGGGACACAATGGACAGGGCTTACCCACTAACTATCAGCAACAGGATAGATTATACCTGCCTCAAGGAGCTTTAGTATTTCCTTTCTTACCACTTCTTTCATTTTAGGATTCAGCCGGCGTTGATGATCACGAACTGGTTTAGCATCTTCTTCCAAATTAATTTTATGTTGACATAGAGTGGGACTAATGCCCTTAAGATCAAGAGTATACCCAATAGCAGCACGGTGCTTCTTCAGAGTTTTCAATAATCTCTCTTACTCATGCTCTGAAAGGTTAGCACTAATAATAACAAGATATATCTTTTTGTCATCAAGATAAGCATATTTAAGAGTACTAGGTAACGGTTTAAGCTCAAACACGGGATCACCCTTGGGTGGAGGAGGATCCCCTAGGATTTCAACAAGTAAATTGTTTTTCAGAATAGGTTCCTGTTTAAAGAATACTTCATCTATTTCCCTTCTTTCATTCATAAACATGTCATTTTCATGGTCTAGCAAATATTGTTCTAAAGGATCACTAGGAAATTACGGCAATAGAAGAAAGACCAATAATTTCATCCTTACTAGGTAATTCTTCTTCACGGTGTTGTCTACTAAATTTAGAAAAATAAATTCATGAGTCATATCATCTAAACCGATAGTAACAACATCCCTTTTGCAATCTATGGTAGCATTAACAGTGTTCAGGAAGGGTCTACCAAATATAATGGGACAAAAGCTATCTTGTGGGGAACCAAGAACAAGAAAATCAGCAGGATATTTAGTTTTCCCACACAAGACTTCAACATCTCTAACAATTCCCATTGGTGAAATAGTATCTCTATTGGCAAGTTTAATTGTGACATCAATATCTTCTATCTCAGCAGGTGCAATATCATGCATAATTTCTTTGTATAAGGAATGAGGTATTGCGCTAGCACTAGCACCCATATCACATAAGCCATGATAACAATGATCTTCTATTTTAACATAAATAACATGCATGCCTACCACAGGTCTAGGTTTATCTTTAGCACAGGGTTTAGCAATTCTAGCAGTTTCATCACAGAAATAAATAACATGCCCATCAGTATTATCAGACAAGACATCTTTAACAATAGCAATATTAGGTTCAACTTTAACTTGCTCAGGAGGTGTATATGTTTTAATATTGCTTTTACGAACCACAGTTGAAGCTTTAGCACGATCCTTTATCCTAATAGGGAAAGGTGGTTTCTCAACATAAGAAGTAGGAACAATAGGATCATTATAAGTGACAATCTTTTCTTCAACTTTAATAGGTGCAGCTACTTTTACTTCTATGGGAGGATGATATTTTTAAACCACTTCTCCTTGGGGAGATCAACATAAGTAGCAAAAGATTCACAGAAAGAAGCTACTATCTCAGAGTCAAGTCCATATTTAGTGCTAAATTTACGAAAAATATCGTTATCCATAAAAGATTTAACACAATCAAAACTAGGTGTCATACCTGACTCCTTACCTTTGTCGAGGTCCCAATCTTCAGAGTTGCGTTTAATTCTTTCCAATAAATCCCATTTGAATTCAATAGTCTTCATCATAAAAGAGCCAACACAAGAAGTATCAAGGATGGTGCGATTGTTATCAGAAAGCCGAGCATAAAATTTTTGAATAATCATTTCTCTTGAGAGCTCATGATTGGTGCATGAATATAACATTGATTTAAGCCTCCCCCAAGCTTGAGCGATGCTTTCTCCTTCGCGAGGCCAAAAATTATATATGTAATTGCAATCACGATGAACAAGATGCATAGGATAAAACTTCTGATGAAATTCCAATTTCAATCGTTTGTAATTCCAAGACCCGTATCATCACATAGCCTATACCATGTCGACGCATCTCCCTTCAAAGATAAAGGGAAGACCTTCTTCTTAACAACATCTCCGGGTACACCTACAAGCTTAAATAAATAATCCACAAACTTCATCCACATATATTAGATGCTCATCAGGATGTTTTGTTCCATCTCCTAAAAAGGGATTAGCTAGCAGTTTTTCTATCATACCAGAAGGAATTTCAAAGCAGGCATTTTCATTTCCATTTTCATTTTCAGTAGGTTCAGTAGGTTGAGGAGCAACTCTTTGCTCTACTAGTCGGGGTGAAGATACCCCGAACAAGCCCCTCGGAGGATTACTTTCCATAGTAACAAGTGACAGAGAATTTCAGCACACTATATAAATTGTTCCTTACCAAATTCCACCTACCAAAGGTGCTTCACTCCCCGGCAACGATGCCAGAAAAGAGTCTTGATGACCCACAAGTATAGGGGATCTACCGTAGTCCTTTCGATAAGTAAGAGTGTCGAACCCAACGAGGAGCAGAAGGAAATGATAAGCGGTTTCCAGCAAGGTATTCTCTGCAAGTACTGAAATAAGTGGTAACAGATAGTTTTGTGATAGGATAATTTGTAACGAGCAACAAGTAACAAAAGTAAATAAAGTGCAGCAAGGTGGCCCAATCCTTTTTGTAGCAAAGGACAAGCCTGGACAAAACTCTTATATAGACAAAAGCGCTCCCGAGGACACATGGGAATATCTCAAGCTAGTTTTCATCACGCTCATATGATCCGCGTTCGGTACTTTGATAGTTTGGTATGTGGGTGGACCGGTGCTTGGGTACTGCCCTTACTTGGACAAGCATCCCACTTATGATTAACCTCTATTGCAAGCATCCGCAACTACAACAAAATTATTAAGGTAAACCTAACCATAGCATGAAACATATGGATCCAAATCAGCCCCTTACGAAGCAACGCATAAACTAGGGTTTAAGCTTCTGTCACTCTAGCAACCCATCATCTACTTATTACTTCCCAATGCCTTCCTCTAGGCCCAAAGAATGGTGAAGTGTCATGTAGTCGACGTTCACATAATACCACTAGAGGAGAGACAACATACATCTCATCAAAATAACGAACGAATACCAAATCCACATGACAACTAATAGCAAGACTTCTCCCATGTCCTCAGGAACAAAAGTAACTACTCACAAAGCATAAACATGTTCATAATCAGAGGGGTATTAATATGCATATAGGATCTGAACATATGATCTTCCACCAATTAAACCAACTAGCATCAACTACAAGGAGTAATTAACACTACTAGCAACCTACTAGCACCAATCCCGGACTTGGAGATAAGAATTGGATACAAGAGATGAACTAGGTTTTTGAGAGGAGATGGTGCTGATGAAGATGTTGATGGAGATTGCCCTCTCCCGATGAGAGGAACGTTGGTGATGACGATGGCGATGATTTCCCCCTCCGGGAGGGAAGTTTCCCCGGCAGAACAGCTCTGCCAGAGCCCTAGATTGGTTCCGCCAAGGTTCCGCCTCGTGGCGGCGGAGTTTCGTCCGAGAAGATGGCTTTTTATTTTTTTTTCCATCGAAAGACTTCATATAGCAGAAGATGGCCACCAGAGGGCCACCAGGGGGCCCACGAAGTAGGGGGCGCGCCCAGGGGGTAGGGCGCGCCCCCCACCCTCGTGGGCAGGGTGTGGCCCCCCTGGTGAATTTCTTCCACTGAGTATTTTTTATATATTCTCAAAACGTCTTCCGTGAAGTTTCAGGACTTTTGGAGCTGTGCAGAATAGGTCTCTAATATTTGGTCCTTTTCCAGCCCAGAATCCCAGCTGCCGGCATTCTCCCTCTTTATGTAAACCTTGTAAAATAAGAGAGAATAGGCATAATTATTGTGACATAATGTGTAATAACAGCCCATAATGCAATAAATATCGATATAAAAGCATGATGCAAAATGGACGTATCAGTAATCAACACTAAGGAAACAAACATGAAATCTGCTCTAGCTCCATAGTGCTACTTATGAGATGCCTTAGGATTTCCTCGAAGAGGAGAGGATGAAGCAGTACAATAGAGTTAAGTATTTCCCTCAGTTAAGAACCAAGCTTATCAATCCAATAGGAAAACCACGTGAAAAACAAATACTTGCACCCAAAAGGAAATACTTGCACCCTACACACACAAAAGCAAATACTTGCACCCAACGGAAACAGGGGGATTGTCAATCCCCTTGGCGGTTAATTGCAAGGATCAAATCTCGTAGTGATAGATAGATAAAATAAAACACAAAAATAATGGTAAATAAATTGCAATAAGGTATTTTTGTATTTTATATATGATAAAAGTAGACCCGGGGACCATAGTTTTCACTAGAGGCTTCTCTCTCGAACAAAAAGTGATGGGTGAACAAATTACTATTGGGAAATTGATAGAAAAGCGCATAGTTATGACGATATCCAAGGCAATGATCATGTATATATGCATCATGTCCGAGACAAGTAGACCAACTCCTGCGCGCATCTACTACTATTACTCCACCCATTGACCGCTATCCACCATGCATGTAGGGTATTAAGTTAATAAAAAACGAAGTAACGCCTTAAGCAAGATGACATGGTGTTCTAAGTAAATCCAACCAATATGAATAAACCCTGTCGTTTTCCCCTTAATGGAAACAATACAAATACGTGCCTTGTCCCCTACTTTGTTACTGGGATATAGAGCACCACAAGATTGAACTCATTACAAAGCACCTCTCCCATTGCAAGATAAATTAATCTAGTTGGCCAAACCAAACGGATAGATCAGAGAGAAATACAAATCTAAAATAATCATGTATAAAAGAATTCAGAAAAGATTCAAATATTTCTCATGAATAATCTGATCATAAACCCACAATTCATCGGATCCCAACAGACACACCGCAAAAGAAGATTACATCAGATAGAACTCCAAGAACATCAAGGAGAAAATTATATTGAGGATGAAAGAGAGAGACGAAGCCATCTAGCTACTAGACATGGACCCGTAGGTCTGTGGTGACCTACTCACACATCATCGGAAGGATAACAAGGTTGGTGTAGAAGTACTTCGTGATCGATTCCCCCTTCGGCGGAGTACCGGAAAAGGCCTCTAGATGGGATCGAGGAAGAACAGAGACTTGCGGTAGCGAAAAAAGTATTTTGGGTGGCTCTGTGTTGGTTTCCAATTTTAGAGAATTTATAGAGGTGGAATTAGGTCAGACGGATCCCCATAGGGCCCACAAGGTAACAGGACGCGCCCTGTTGCCTTGTCGTTTCCTCGTTTGTCGTCTGATCTCCTCCTAAAGCTTCTAGGGTCTCTCTTGTCCAGAAAAAAAATCGGCAAAAAGTTTTGTAGCCTTTGGACTTCGTTTTGTACTGAGTTTTTAGAAAACCAAAAACATGCCAAAAGAAACAACAACAGGCACTTGGCACTGGGTTAATAGGTTTGTCCTAAAAAAATGATATATAATTGCATATAAAACATCTAAGATTGATACTATAATAGCATGGGACAATAAAAAATTATAGATACGTTGGAGATGTATCACATAGGATTATAGTTTTACCGTGCTTTCCGATGTTAGCTCGGTCATTGTTTACTTGTTGGGAAACGTAGCATGCAATTTTTAAAAAAATGCTACGCTCACACAAGATCAATCTAGGAGATGCATAACAACGAGAGGGGGAAAGTTTGTCCACATACCCTCGTAGACCGAAAGCGGAAGCGTTTTGTTAACACGGTTGATGTAGTCGAACTTCTTCACGTTCTGACTGATTAAGCACCAAACGTACGGCACCTCCGAGTTCTGCACACGTTCAGCTCGACGACGTCCCTCGAATTCTTGATCCAACAAAGTGCCGAGGGAGAGTTTCGTCAGCACGACGGCGTGGTGACAGTGATGGTGAAGTGATGCGCGCAGGGCTTCACCTAAGCACTACGTGAATATGACCGGAGGCGTAAACTGTGGAGGGGGACGCCGCACACAGCTTGGAACAATTGATGTGTGTTGTAGGCACCCCCTCCTCACGTATATAAAGGAGGGAGGGGGAGGAGGTCGGCCCTAGGAGCGCCCCAAGTAGGAGTCCTACTTGGGCTCCTAGTAGGATTCTCCCCCCCCCCTTTCCTTTTACTGGAGGGGGAAAGGGGGAAAGAGAGAGAGGGGGGAGAAGGAAAGGGGGGCGCCACCCCCTCTCCTAGTCCTATTCGGCCTCCTTCCCTATGGGGGGCGCGCCACCCCTTTGTGGGCTGGTTTGCCTCCCTCCTATGGCCCATATGGCCCATATCTTCCCCCGCGGGGTTCCCCTAACGTCCCCGGTACTCCGATATGTACCCGATACATTCTGGAACACTTCCGGTGTCCGAATACTATCATCCAATATATCAATCTTTACCTCTCGACCATTGGAGACTCCTTGTCATGTCTGTAATCTCATCCGGGACTCCGAACAACATCCGGTCACCAAATCACATAACTCATATAATACAAATCATCATCGAACGTTAAGCGTGCGGACCCTACGGGTTCGAGAACTATGTAGACATGACCGAGACTCCTCTCCGGTCAATAACCAATAGCGGAACCTGGATGCTCATATTGGCTCCCACATATTATACGAAGATCTTTATCGGTCAAACTGCAATGACAAAATACATTATTCCCTTTGTCACCGGTATGTTACTTACCCAAGATTCGATCGTCGGTATCTCCATACCTAGCTCAATCTCGTTACCGGCAAGTCTCTTGACTCGTTTCGTAATGCATCATCCCACAACTAAATCATTAGTCACATTGCTTGCAAGGCTTATTATGATGTGCATTACCGAGAGGGCCCAGAGATACCTCTCCGATACTCGGAGTGACAAATCCTAATCTCGATCTATGCCAACCCAACAAAACACCTTTGGAGATACCTGCAGAGCATCATTATAATCACCTAATTACATTGTGACGTTCGATAGCACACAAGGTATTCTCTGGTATCCGGGATTTGCATAATCTCATAGTAAAAGGAATATGTATAAGTCATGAAGAAAGAAATATCAATAAAACTTAATGACCATTATGCTAAGCTAACGGATGGGTCTTGTCCATCACATCATTCTCCTAATGATGTGGTCCCGTTCATCAAATGACAACACATGTCTATGGTTAGGGAACTTAACCATCTTTGATTAACGAGCTAGTCTAGTAGAGGCTTACTAGGGACACTGTGTTTTGTCTATGTATCCACACATTTATCAAGTTCCGATTAATACAATTCTAGCATGAACAATAGAAATTTATCATGATATAAGGAAATATAAATAACAACTTTATTATTGCCTTTAGGGCATATTTCCTTCATTACTGTGCGGCGCATGGAGTCTTAATGGAGAGCGGATAATTAAAAGAAGTCATTATCACCCTGTTAGTTGCAAAAGATGATGGTAGCTAGCCAATGCCAAACATATGTTGCACCCTCGATACTCCATACGTTATTCTTGCCTTTGTTTTAGCCATGAAGGGTCATAAAACATGTTTCATGTGGCATGTTTCGCTTTTGCAATGACTTTGACCATGTCGTTACCCCAGGGAAAACAAAACCAATTCACCCAAATTAAACCAATTTCATAGGATAACATCATTGTCGGTGTCAAAACCGGCGGATCTCGGGTAGGGGGTCCCGAACTGTGCGTCTAGGCGGATGGTAACAGGAGGCAGGGGACACGATGTTTTACCCAGGTTCGGGCCCTCTTGATGGAGGTAAAACCCTACGTCCTGCTTGATTAATATTGATGATATGGGTAGTACAAGAGTAGATCTACCACGAGATCAAGGAGGCTAAACCCTAGAAGCTAGCCTATGGTATGATTGTTGTTCCTCCTACGGACTAAAACCCTCCGGTTTATATAGACACCGGAGAGGGCTAGGGTTACACAGAGTCGGTTACAATGGTAGGAGATCTACATATACGTATCGCCAAGCTTGCCTTCCACGCCAAGGAAAGTCCCTTCCGGACATGGGACGAAGGCTTCAATCTTGTATCTTCATAGTCCAGGAGTCCGGCCGAAGGTATAGTCCGGCTATCCAGACACCCCCTAATCCAGGACTCCCTCAATCATACTTTCAGATGGAGCTTGTTTCTAAGGGTTTACTTACCTGTTAAGTAGCGGTCATTAGAGTCTATGTCATATGGTTTACTTGCCTTCTCTGTTCCCTACTAGCTGGATTGGCGCGCTTGGCTACTCCCGGTGAGTCAGCATAAGTAGGGGAGTAGTAAGGGAGCTCATTGAATATGGCCTTAGGGAGGATTTAGGTAATTCCAAGACACTGTCTGCTGTGTAACTTTATGATTTAACTTGTGTGTGTATGTGTGTGTAAATTGTTGTTAACCAGCATGGATTAGGACGACTCTCCACCGTGCCTCATGCTAACATATATGTCAACAACTATTGGATTGGTCTCCAAAACCAGCGTGGAATAGGACGACTCTCCATCGTGCCTCATGCTAACATATACGTCAACAACTATTGGATTGGTCTACAAACAACAATTTACATCACCCAAAAAAAAGCAATTTACACACACACACACACACAGACACACACACCCACACACACACAAAAGTTAAATCATAAAGTTACACAGCACATGGTGTCCTGGAATTACCCCAAAGCCTTCCTAAGGACATCTTCAATGAGCTCCCTTACTACTCCCCTACTTATGAGATTGTCGAACTGTTTGCATGTATATATACTTGTACATCGATCATGTATATGTATATGTATATGATGAGCTAGTCACAAAGTCGCCATGTAGTTTCATTATATATCTGGATCCCATATGATATCTGATACGCGGATGCCATGAGATGGGCTTGCAACTACAGGGTATAGCTCCACCACTAAAATAGGTTTGTTTGCTAAAAAACTAAAATAGGTTGGTTATAGCCTGACTATCCGGATCTTGTACGCATTTTAGCTGGAATACAAGCTGTCATGATGGTATGAAAAGATTGTCTAAATTGCTAGCTCAATGCATTATTAACCATCAATGCATCCCATAAAATCCTGAGCAGTATTTCTTTTGGACAGATCACTACTTTTAACCAAAATTGATCCCAAAAATCATGTCAATCATTTTTTACTAAATTTGAAGAGGTTATATAGACGGGGAAGATTTGATATGAACTAATGAATCCTTTCCAAAAAAACAAAAACAAATTATATTTGTAGCCATTTGCTGGCAAAGCCGCTAGGCCTAGAGCCCTATAAATGCCCCTAATCGTCATGAGTTGCAATACTCAGCACCAAGCTGTCCTCCCACGCCCTTACAGACACATATACTACTTGCAACATAGCACCAAGGCGTGAACCTAAGACAGACCATGGGAAATAGCCTCCTATTTGCTGTCGCCATTGTAGTCATTTACGACACGACAGTTGGTGGTGCAGGTTCACGTGTGCCAATAGACATCAACAATCCAGATGTCCAGCGGCTTGGCAGAATGGCAGGTGGGCAGTGGCAGAGCACGAGAACCAGGTACAGGATGGGATCAAATTCAACAAAGTTGTGAGAGCTGAGAGCGACGACGATTTGGAAATAGGCTTACTCCTGCATCTCTTCATCGACGCAACCAACGGAGATGGCAAGGATGCCAAGTACGAGGCGGTTGTGGACCAGATTCGCGGGAAACCCGATCTCTTGGACTTTAAGCCGGTTAACTGAGCAAAAAAAGCATGATGACCATGTAGATGCAACAATTATTATTTGATGCAAATAAGGAATGTCAAGGTGCATTTCGTATAGTATGCATGTTTATGGACTCAGTTTTAATCTTTGGTTGATGTTTCATGGTCATATACATTTTTTCTCCACGAGTGTGTCTCTTTCTCCTGGATTATCTAGCACATACTTATTTTACTCATTTACTCATTAGAGCAAGTCCAACGCGCCGACCCATTTTGTCCGCCTGTGTTCATTTGGGTCAAAACGGACACAAAAGTTGGCCCAATGCGCCGACCCAAACGGACGCGTGCCCTCTTTTCGTCCGCTTGTCGACTCATTCCCGACCCAAATTTGACCCACATTTGCGTCGGTGTGGACACGAAACGGACGCGCGCGACACCTGCCTACTCCTCCCTACCCCGCCAGTCGGCGGCACAACCACACCCATTTCTCCCACTTTCCCAAAAAACTCCCACCCACTTCCGCTCTTGGCCACTCGCCATGGACGACGTGCCGACCCTCGACGTCGCCGCCAGCCTCACCTCCGCCGCCTCTGCCAAAGGCAAGCCCCGCGCAGCCTGCAAGACCGCGGCGTCGCCAAAGAAAAAGAAGTGGTTGACGCCCGAGGAGTGGGCCATGCAGTCGGCCAAGAGGAAGGGCCAGAGGCACGAGCAAGAACGCAAGCTCGAAGCCGCGGCCGCGGCTGCCCTCTCGGCCACCACACAGTAGGAGGGAACCAGTGCCCGAGTTGCCGTGGCAATGAGGGAGGCCCTTCTCTACCTAGGGTCAAACCCTGGCCATCACAGGCTCGTCAGCGCCGTTGTGGCCGCGGCCAACACTGGCTTGTCGGCATTCCCTCGGGTGGTACTGCCAGAGTCGCCGTGCGTGTCTACCACGCAGCCGATTCCCGGCTTCCATGTCTATTCGCAAGCCTCCCGCTTCTCCGGGGAATGCTCGCCGGAGGTGAGCATCATGGCGCTGTCCACGCCTGTGCCCATGGCCATTGACCTCAACGCCACACCGGTGGCCAGTGGATCATCCTCCAAAGGGGTGAGGAAATGCCCGCGCGAGATACCAACCGACATGCGTCCCGTCGCTCGCAAGCTGTTCGACAGAATGCCAGCAGCCGGTGACAACGAGACGGCTAACCGTTTCATTATCAAGAACATCATCTTTGAAGGTGGTGCAAGAGCCGCTTCCTTCGCAAGCGGTGTGGGCGCGGCTGCCTTCGATCTCGATGAGACCCAAATCCTAGACGACCAAGCACCCTACATGCCTGCCACCTTTGATCAGGTTGGCATGGACGACTCCTTCATGCAAGAATAGGTTGGCATGGGCAAGGATGAAATGGACATCAACGGGGAGCCTTTGTTCAAGGACGAGCTCGCCAACCAAGCCGACGCAAACAGGAAGCGCAAAAGCAAGCAGCCGAATGATACACGCAGCCGGAGGTCAAACTCCTTTGCGAGTGTTGGAGGGACATTCGCCAAGACCCCACAGTCGGCACCGAGAAAAAGGCATCTACCTTTTGGATTCGTGTTCATCATGAGTACCATGAACGCAAGAAGTTCACGATGTACCAAAGGGAGAGCAAGCGCGGGTGGGTGCCTCTCTCAAAGCGATGGAGGGTGATAGAATAAGAGTGCATTAGCAGAGAAACAAAATTTAGTCCCAGTTGGAAATGGCCTTTAGTCCCGGGTCACCAACCGGGACAACTAAATCGGGACTAAAGGCCCCCACCCTTTACTCCCGGTTGGCCACGACCCGAGACTAATGTCCTTCACGTGGCCGCGAGCGTGCGCTGGGGGGCTGGAGGACCTTTAGTCTGGGTTGGTGACACCAACCGAGACTAAAGCCCCTCCACATGTCAGCCAGCTAGCGTCGGGGATGTAACGCCCTGAGACCGTTGCGCCAGGTTCTTCTAGTTATTCGCTGTCTTTGCCATGTCATTTGCTTGCGTGTTGCATTTTTCCTTATCATCATCTACATTGCATCTGCATGTTTTTAAAACTTGCATCCGTCCGGGTTCCCCAGTTCTCTCCGTTGTCAGTTCTGAGCCCAGACACACTTGCACGCGCCCGCTGCACGTCCGAAATATTATTTTATAAGTGGCCGGAAAATGTTCTCGGAATGGGATGAGATTTGGCGTGTGGTCTTGTTATGTTGTAGGTAGGCCGCCTGCCAAGTTTCATCGTGTTCGGGGTCCGTTTGATGCCCCAACGGATAACTATAGCGACAATATAGTCGGTCAAATCGTCAGACATTTTCAGTCTCCGGAAATTGTTGCCGGGCCTCACTTCTTCCCCCTCTTCTCAGCCCTACCCCTCTACACAGTCCATCTAGCCCACCTACCTTCCTCTCCGCTCCTGACCGTCCGATGGTGATCGAACGGCTCCGAAACGGAGCTAATCCCCCTAACCTAGCTCCCTTGTTATATATATAACAGGTCTTCCCCTCTAGTTTTGGCAAACCCTACCCATCCTAGCCTCCTCCCACCTCCAGCCGTCGCATCTTCCTTGAAATCTGCGCCCAACCGCTGCCCTGCCGCCACTTGTAACCAGCGCCGCCGCTTCCCTCCTCAAATTCCGGCCAGCCACCTCGTCCCTGCCACTTGGCGCATAGCCATTGGCTGCGCCGCACCCAGCGCCGCCCGTGGCCAATCAGGCGATTGTAAGGCAACTCTTTATCCCTTTCTTATTCAATACATGGGACTGTGTGAAGATTACCCCTCTTGCGACAAAACCACCATGCGGTTATGCCTCCAAGTCGTGCCTCGACACGTGGGAGATATAGCCGCATCGTGGGCGTTACGGGGGACTGTTGGACCTTTAGTCCCAGTTGGTGAGACCAAACGGGACTAATGATTTCGTGTTGGGGTTTAGGGTTTATGGTTTATTTTTCCTTTTAATTTTGTGTTTTCCATTCAATTCTTTTTTCATTTCAAACATATTTTACTCTACTACATATTGTACATGTTATGCATATATAATATAATTTCTCGTACGACCATACATATATCATATAATTTCTTGTACAACCATACATATATATATATATAATTTGGTATATACAATTTCTCCTACAATTTGCAAATCATTACATGCAAACATTAGGTGCGATGGTATTCTCCTTTTTTAGATATGACCTTCGTAAGCAAAAATCCCGTAATTTCCTCTTGAATTGCTCATATACGGTTCTCTGGTAGGAGCCTATCCCGCATCTCTTGCATCTTTAAAGAAGGAGATCAATATGAATATATTAGTTGTGTGTATATACATTAGATCATGATAAAAAAATTGTGAATTGTGTTTACATACCTGAAGTATTTTACATCTCTGCGCCATTCGGTCGTCATGCGAATGTTCTCACAAACGTAGTATGCACATAAATTAGTCCCCTGTTCCTGCCTCCTGCACTTTGCGAGAATAGAATTCAATCAGATAATAATCAAGCATGATAATGGTGTTGACACTAGAATTAAAGAGGTGCACGGACCTAGCTAGTACTACTTAATTACCTTGGTCCATCGCCATGTCAGCTTCGGTTTCCATTCATCGACAACATCTTTGATGAACCATTTCCAAACCCTACCCGGCAAAGAAAATGAATAAAGGAGTTATTAATTACTTGATATTAGGAAATGAATGAAAAGCGGCCGGTATAGTGCGATAATGATTGAAATTACCTATTGAGCATCAAAACCACGTTGGTGTATTCTTGAGGGTCTCTACTGAAGGAAATATGCCCTAGAGGCAATAATAAAGTTATTATTTATTTCCTTATATCATGATAAATGTTTATTATTCATGCTAGAATTGTATTAACCGGAAACATAATACATGTGTGAATACATAGACGAACATAGTGTCACTAGTATGCTTCTACTTGACTAGCTCGTTGATCAAAGATGGTTATGTTTCCTAACCATAGACATGAGTTGTCATTTGATTAACGGGATAACATCATTAGAGAATGATGTGATTGACTTGACCCATTCCGTTAGCTTAGCACTTGATCATTTAGTATGTTGCTATTGCTTTCTTCATGACTTATACATGTTCCTATGACTATGAGATTATGCAACTCCCGTTTACCGAAGGAACACTTTGTGTGCTACCAAACGTCACAATGTAACTGGGTGATTATAAAGGTGCTCTACAGGTGTCTCCGAAGGTACTTGTAGAGTTGGTGCATTTCGAGATTAGGATTTGTCACTCCGATTGTCGGAGAGGTATCTCTGGGCCCACTCAATAATGCACATCACTATAACCCTTCCAAGCATTGTAACTAATGAGTTAGTTGCGGGATGATGTATTACGGAATGAGTAAAGAGACTTTCCGGTAACGAGATTGAACTAGGTATTGAGATACCACGATCAAATCTCGGGCAAGTAACATACCGATGACAAAGGGAACAACGTATGTTGTTATGCGGTTTGACTGATAAAGATCTTCGTCGAATATGTGGGAACCAATATGAAAATCCAGGTTCCGCTATTGGTTATTGACCGGAGATGTATCTCAGTCATGTCTATGTAGTTCTCGAACCCGTAGGGTCCGCACGCTTAAAGTTCAATGACGATCGGTATTATGAGTTTTTTTGTTTTTGATGTACCGAAGGTAGTTCGAAGTCCTGGATATGATCACGGACATGACGAGGAGTCTCGAAATGTTCGAGACATAAAGATCGATATATCGGACGACTATGTCCGGACATCAGAAAGGTTTCGGACATATACCGGAGTACCGAGGGGTTACCGGAACCCCCCCCCCCGGGGGGGGCTTAATGGGCCTACATGGGACTTAGTGGAAATAGATGGCAGCAAGGGGAGTGTGGGGCGCCCCGCCAAGGCCCAAACCGAATTGGTTTAGGGCAAAGGGGGTCGACCCCCTCTTTCCTTCTCCTCCTCTCCCTTTCCTCCCCCCTCTCCTACTCCTACTAGGAAAAGGAGGAGTCCTATTCCTAGTGGGAGTAGGACTCCCCCTTGGCGCGCCTCTCCCTAGCCGGCCGCCTCCCCCCTTGCTCCTTTATATACAGGGGCAGGGGGGCACCCCATAGACACAACAATTGATCGTTGATCTCTTAGCCGTGTGCGGTGCCCCCCTCCACCATAACCCACTTCGATCATATCGTAGCGGTGCTTAGGCGAAGCCCTGCGTCGGCAGCATCATCATCACCGTCACCACGCCGTAATGCTGATGAAACTCTCCTGTGAAGCTTTGCTGGATCGGAGCTCGCGGGACGTCATCGAGTTGAACGTGTGCAGAACTCGGAGGTGCCGTGCGTTCGGTACTTGGATCGGTCGGATCATGAAGACGTACGACTACATCAACCGCATTGTGCTAACGCTTCCGCATTCGGTCTTCGAGGGTACGTGGACACACTCTCCCCTCTCGTTGCTATGCATCACCATGATCCTGAGTGTGCGTAGGAATTTTTTTGAAATTACTAAGTTCCCCAACATCTACCTAGTGAGTCCATGGTTTCAACAGTTCCAGCGTCAACTCTAATGTTTAGCAGGATCTAGTGGAACGTGCACACACATTTATATATATAAGCAAGCATGCATAACTCGTGAACTACACTTACATCGAGTAAGCAAAATATAATTTGTACTACAAGATAGTAACACTCACTTGAAGTTGTAAGGAAATAGTATTTCTGTTTTGGTATTTTGTCCCTTCAAAAACCTTAGCAAGTCAGCCTATATGTCCTCGGGGTAGTCTTGTATCATAATTTCATGAATGATATATGGGTCAACAAACCCAATGTAAAATATTCCCTCATTTTTGCATTCGAAAATCTTTATTCTGCATAATAGCGTACGAAGAATATAGTGGCGATAATTACAGGCAATGAACGAGCTGAGCTAGAGACTTAAATTACAGAAAGAAATCACTTATTGATAATAGCAACTGATGATGGATTTGTCGAGTGCATCTTGATTGTGTAAGTGAAAAAATTATGGAAACTCAATCATTATCTCTGTCGGATTTCGGGTTCCGGCAAAGCCCTTGAGGTACGAAAACTGGGGTGCACACAAAGATCTCTCCCCCTCTCTAGCTTGCACTCGACATGATCTCACGGCCTAGCTCGATGAACCCAAAGAACACGAGGGACAAGATTTATACTGGTTCAGGCCACCGTTGTGGTGTAATACCCTACTCCAGTGTGGTGTGGTGAATTGCCTCTAAGGCTGAGGATGAACAGTTACAAGGGAAGAACAGCCTCCTGAGGAGAGGTGTTCTCGTGCTTGGTGAACTTGTGTGGTTGGGGATGATCTGGGTTAGGTCCGATGTCCCCTTGCTATGGTGGTGGCTAGTCCTATATATAGAGGCCCTGGTCCTCTTCCCAAATATTGAGTGGGAAGGGATCCCACAAGGGCCAATTCGAAGGGAGACAACTAGTACAAGTTATCCTGACAAAAGTAGTCTTCGCCTGCCAAAGGCTCTGGTGGTGACACCGTCTTGGGCTCCGCGGTGACCTTCGTCCTGCTGGCCTGCTAGTCTTGGTCTTGTTGCACCAATATGAAAACCCTTGCCTGATGCCTCAGGACTCCTCGCCTGCGCTTGCCTCTTTAACACCAAAGAGGAAACGGGGACACTGCGCACGCTGGCGCCCGCCTGGCTCCAGTCATCATGGCTTGCATCACAGGAACCTCGCGAGGTGTCCCTTGCCTTGATATCTCCGCCCCTCGCGAGCCAGCCTGGTGAGGCCGTCCCGAGGAGGTCTTGCGTCATCCACCTCGCGAGGGTCTTGAGTGTTTGCTGGTGAAGATGGGCCGTACAAGGCCGCCGGAGGAGCCACGCCGCGGGTCGCAGGTAGGCAAGTCTGGGGATCCCCATTCCTAGAACACCGACAGTAGCCCTCGGGCCCAAGGCGCGCTCGGACTTGGCTTCGAGGTGAAGCCAAAGGGCAAGTGCGGAGCGCCATGGGCCCCAACTGCCCGTGGCCCCTCTTGACGCGTGGCGATCGATTGGACGTGGGCCGCCCCGCTTCCCCACACAGCCTTGATATCCGCCTGGCTAGGCGGCCATGGCGTCCTACATAGTTATTTCCCCACTGCTGGCAACACACTCCCCGACTCCTCCGCTTCTTCGAACCTCAGCTTGTTCTCTCAATCCGACCCGAGCTCAGTCCCCTCCATTGCCATGGCGCCGAACCAAACAGAGAAAGGGAAGAGGCCGTTGTCCTCAGCCATCCCGCCTCTGGCCTCCAAGCCCGCCGTCGGCCGATCGCGGGTGCTCAATCAGGAGGCCATGGATAAGGTCTGCCCTGCGCTCGCCTCCAGCTTCAATGAATGGGGAGGGACGGCGGCCTGGCCTATGTCCTGAGCTTCTGTCGATAGAGCAGCCACCGAGGTCCAGTTCTTCATTGAGGCCCTGTGGGCCGGTCTGGTCCCGCCTTCTCCGCCTTCTTCAACATCGTGCTTTCCCATTACTAGATTCATCTGCTGCACCTAGCCCCTCAATCTATCACTCTTCTTGCCGTCTTTGCCTTTGTCTGCGAGGCCATGGTGGGTATTTCCCCCTCCGTGGCCCTTCTGCGCCATTTCTTCCCGCTGCACCCGACCGACCCCCGGCAGTGCTCGGGGTGCCTGAGCTTCCAGGCCGTGGCGGCGACAGCCGGTTCTGGGATTGACTTTAAACTCCCGCCGTCTGCGAGCGGGTTTCGGATGCGGTGGGTGTATGTGGATGTCGGAGTGCTCAACCCTTTGCTCTTGCCTCCATCTGCGCCCGTTGTCCCCAGCTCCGGTTGGGCTCATGAGAAGCTCACGAGCCCCCGCCTCACCTTCGTCTGGCTCCGGCTGAGGAGGTTGAAAGATCTTGGGTTGACCGCGCCCATGGTGATGAAGAAGTTACTCCGACGCCGCGTCGCCCCACTCCAGCGCCATTCCCAGCCGATGTGGGCCCTATTTGTAGGCCCGGATCGCATGAGGCTTCAAGAGTCAGAGCTTCCACTCGAGGCATGAAGAACGGCGCTCGAGGTCCTGGCAAGCGACCCCTCACCAGCTGATATGCCACCGGAGGGTTGTCTCTTGTACTATTGCTCAAACAAGATGGAGTTTGCGGGGCAGATGCCCCCCTTTGACGAATGGGGGCTGTGTTCGGTTGGCCTTGAGGGGTCCCGTGAGAACCCCGTCACCGTTGTTCCCCTCCTTGTCGGCGGTGCCGAACTTGCCCCAAGAGTGGACGCAGGGGGGCAAGCACCGCCGAAGGCCGGAAGCGCGGGTGCCGAGGTGTCGAAGCCGCCCGCGGTTCCTGAGGCGTCATCTTTGGGAGACCATAACTCTCGCTCCGGGGTGGCACTTGAGGGGGCGACGCAATCCGCGGCTCCTGAGGTCGAAGCTCCTGAGGCCTCTGAAGGCAGTCGCGAGGCGGGACTCGATGGCTCTCCCCAGCTTGGCGGTCCTAAGGCCGTCTCCTCGGGCACTTCATCAGTTGCACCCTGCGCTGGTCGCCACGTCCAACTCTTCGGTCGGCTCCGTGTAGACTTCGATGCACTCCGCAGAAGGAAGGGGTCCCCTAGCTGCAGCAGCGGCACCTTCCGGCCATTGAAACAGAGGAAGTACATCGCCATAGATGAGTAAATACCTTATCTTTGTAATTCCTCGAGTGTTGCTTCCCTTCCTGACGATGGCTCTTCAGGATCCCATCTGCTAAGGCCGCGAAGACTCCCGGGAAGCAACCTCCTCCTGCCTCGAGTCTCCCACTAGCCTTGAGCGTCCCAGGCCGGCGTGCCGCTCCAGGCGCGAGATCGGTCAGGGAGGCAGACGCGCTGGCCTGGCGCCTCGAGCCCACGCTCCCGCCATCTCTTCTTCGTGGCCTCATCGGGGGTGTGACGAGCGTGCCAAGGGCTCCTCCTCTGGTCATGGATGGCGGCTGGATGACTCCGATCTTGGCTTCTATTTCGATCATTGGACCCTCCCCCGTCCAGGCCTCCATCGTGGCCCAGACAATGAGTGGGGAAGTGCCAGCCCCCAGCCACCCGCTGGGAGGGAGCGAGCCGCTTCAGGCCTCTTCAACGACCCCAGCTGCGGAGAACGGGGTCGGTCGTGCACTCAAGTTTGCGCACGCACGGAGTGTTGCCCGCCACGAGCTCTTTCAGGAGGCGATGGGCGCGATGAACCGGCTTGGCGGAGAGCTCGCGGATGTAGACGTGTGCCTCAAGGCCGAGGGTCTTCGGCCGATGGAGGAGCGGCACAAACTGAAGGTGGCCATCAACCTTGGGCGGCACCAGCATGAGCTTGACAATGCAAAGGCCGAGGCATCTCTTGCGGCCTCGCGAGAGGCCTGCGCTCAAGCCTTGGAAGAAGCCCGGGAAGTCGATCGTCGCCGCGAGATCACAGAGAAACATGCAAGGGAGCTCCAGGCCTGGAGCGCCTCCTTGGACTAGCAAGTGGAGGCGCACAAGGCCGCCCTTGCTTCGATGAAGGGGACACCTGCCGAGGAGGAAGAGATCTTGAAGCGCGAGGAAGCGCTAGCGCTGGAAGCCACGGAGTGCGGCCTTGAGCTTGAGCGGTTGGAGACGAGGGAGCGCCAAGTCGCCCAGGCAGAGGAGACTGTCAGTGCGCACGAGGCCAGGACTCAGGAGGAGGTCGACCGCCGGGTGGCTGAGGCTCGCGCGGTTCTTGAGGGCGGGTACGAACTGAAGTTGGAGCTCGTGGAAGCCGACGCGATGGGTAGGACTAATGTCCTCAGGTCAGGGTTGGCTGAGGCGGAATATCGCAAGAAAGCCGCCGTAGGCGCCCTGACCTCAGTGCAAGCTGAGCTGGCTTCCGCTTGTGCCGAGCTACTTTCCCTTCAGCAGCGGGTCACCAGCGCCGAGTCCTCCGCGCAGCAGAATAGGGAGGAAGCACTCTGGCGGCGGACGCTAGACCGCGAGCACGCCCCCATGCTCCAAAGCCTTAGGATCAGAGCCAACGCGGCGCTAGGCGCCATCTGCGACGAAGATGCACCTCATCCCCACTTGAACGACTATGCCAGTCACCTCCTCTTCTTCACCGACATGGTGACACGGCTGGAGAATCGATTCGAGAGGTCTCGCGTGCTTGTTGAGGAGAGGAGCCGCGGCCTGCTCAAGCGCGCCTTCTCCCGTGTCTTCAGCCACCTCCAGAACACCTACCCCAACTTCGACTTCGACGCGCCATTGCCCCTATGCCCGAGGCCATCCGGGCGACCTGGCGCGCTGGGTAGAGGACAACGTGGATGCTCTAGTCAGGGCCTTCACCTCCGAGGATGATGTGGTGGTGGTCGCTGCAGATGAAGGCGACGTGGTGGATGATGGTGAGGGCGGTACCGGCAATGGTGACGGTGATGCTGGAGACAATGATGGTGATGCCAGCGATGGTGACGGCGACGCCAGTGACGCGTCTGACGGCGACCCGGAGGACCCGGCGAGCGATATGTCCGATTGAGCTCGTGCTTCCATGTTGTTGACCCTGCATGTGAAAGCTAGGGCACGGCCCTGAAAGTTGTAAGAGCATTTTGGGAGGGGGAGCCCCTCATGTAAACAGATTATCGCTTCTATTTCTTTGGCCAAGCCGGAAATGTGTTTTTACGAGCCCGCGCGCCCTACCGCAAACTTACTGCTGCAGTTTACCTTTGTCAGTGCCAGTTCCCGACTGGCTTGTGGGGTCATGAGCTTCTGAGGGGCCTACCGATCCGCCCGAGAGGGCCTCGCGAGAGGCGAGGGCCCGCCATGGAAGTGCGTGCGCACAGCGTTCGTGTGCCGCGCCCAGCACGCGCTCGCGAGGGGCTCGCGAGGGGGGAGGCAGCAGGTGCGAACTCCAAATCAAGGCAAGGAACCAGATTACAAGAAATCGAATGAACGAGAAAAGGCACCCCCGTGCATACCAATGAAAATTCAACTTCAGACTTAAATCCAAAGCCAGAACAGGGCTACAGAAAAGAGGTCAAAGGCAAATGGCCGCGTCCGGCACCTAGTCTAGTCTTCTTGTCTTCTCACCAGCGCGGAGCTAAGTGCTGCCACTTGGACGTGGGAGGGAGCCCCGAGGCCCGAGGGCGGCACTCCTGAGACTCCGGGGCGTGTATGACCCCACTCATTATTACGTGAGAGTGTCACGAGCGGAGATATTCATAGGCGCGAGCCTTACTTCATATCGCCAGACGAGGGCCCTGCCTTGCGCCACCCTCAACCACCACTGGGGGCGACCGGAAACCAGGATGACACCAGGGGGCAAAGGGGACGCCAGCGGCGCCCTCGGCGACCATGAGCCTTCTGCCGAGGGAAGGCTCGCCGGCACCTCCCCGGCAGAGGGCCTACCTCCGGGGGACGCCTTGCTCCGCGCGGTGCGGGGAGGGGCCTTGCTCCTGGCTCCTCCCCGGCAGCCCCCAGTGCGCTCATCCTGGCGGGAGGGGGGCCGCCGAGCTGGTCCGCCGTCCGCCGCTGTGACCTGATCCCCCTGCGACCCATGGTTAGCGTAAGCTTGCTCCTAAGAGATTAGTGGTACCCTGTAGCTGTTGTTGTCGGCATGGTTGGTGAGGCTCCCGGGAGGCTCCTGGAAGGCCTCAACTTCTAGCGCCTCCTCCACCTAGCCTAGCTCGAGGAACGAGCCAGGGTCGTCTTCCAGCGCATACTCGTGGTCCATCATGCAGGGCACGTAGGCCTTCGAGGCCATCGCCCCGAAGACCTCGTCGAAGTGCCCCATGCTCCATGTTGCCTGGCCCAACGCGCCGTCCTGAGGATGGTATGCCGGCACCCCGCTGGGGCCGCGGGTGGCCACGCTCGTGCCCGCGCTCATCGGAGGTGGCATGGGTGCGATTGGGTGTCTGGTGTTGTTGGCATGCCGGTGTCGATAAAGCCTCCTAGCGCACCGGGGGGCACGCGAGTGCGGAGAGGCCCGCCGTGCGATCCGGCCGCGGCCTGAGGCGTAAGCAGGGAGCAAAAGGGCGGTGCTCCCGAGGCGGCGGCGTCCAGAAGCTCGGCGACGCGCTCCAGCAATGCATCCCGGCCGCTCTCCATCAGTCGGCATCGCAGCAGCTCCCGAGCCACCGTGAGCATGGCCCTCATGTTCGCTTGTTCCCGTTAGGTGTGCGGCGTTGTTGCCGCATCGTGGCTTCAGGCCTTTGTGGCTGCCCGCGCTTGTCATGGAGTAAGGGTGGATGGCGCTTGACTGCACCGCCCGTGCCCTGCAGCGTTTGGCGGCGCATGTGCCGCCTGGGGTGCAGGGTTGAGGTCTTCTTGGGTGGACGACGCTGCCCGGGTTGGCCAAGCCGCCCAGCGGTCGGCGTTGCTCCTCGGGTCGCCGGACATCAGAACCGCGGAGTGTCAGCGGATCAATAAGCGGAAGAGAAGCTCCGGTGCACCCCTACCTGGCGGGCCAAATGTCGGATTTCGGGTTCCAGCAAAACCCTTGACGTTCGAACACTGGGGTACGCACAAATATCTCTCCCGCTCTCTAGCTTGCACTCGACATGATCTCACGGCCTAGCTCGACGAACCCAAAGAACACGAGGGACAAGATTTATACTCGTTCAGGCCACCTGATACGTCCAGTTTGCATCATGATTTTATATCGATATTTATTGCATTATGGGCCGTTATGACACATTATGTCACAATACTTATGCCTATTCTCTCTTATTTTACAAGGTTTACATAAAAAGGGAGAATGTCGGCAGCTGGGATTCTAGGCTGGAAAAGGAGAAAATATTAGAGACCTATTCTGCACAGCTCCAAAAGTCCTGAAACTTCACGGAAGTTATTTTTGGAATATATAAAAAATACTAAGCGCAACAAGTACCAGAGCGGGCCACTCACCAGCCACGAGGGTGGGGGGTGCGCCCCGTCCTCGTGGGCCCCCTGGTGGCCCTCCGATGCCCATCTTCTGCTATATGGAGTCTTTCATTGAGGAAAAAATCATAAGCAAGCTTTCAGGACGAGACTCCGCCCCCACGAGGCGGAACCTTGGTCGAACCAATCTAGGGCTCCGGTGGAGTTGTTCTGCCGGGGACACTTCCCTCCGGGAGGGGGAAATCATCGCCATCGTCATCACCAACGCTCCTCTCATCTGGAGGGGGCCAATCTCCATCAACATCTTCACCAACACCATCTCCTCTCAAACCCTAGTTCATCTCTTGTATCCAATTCTTGTCTCTAAGTCTGGGATTGGTACCTGTAGGTTGCTAGTAGTGTTGATTACTCCTTGTAGTTGATGCTAGTTGGTTTACTTGGTGGAAGATCATATGTTCAGATCCTATATGCACATTAATACCCCTCTCATTATGAACATGAATATGCTTTGTGAGTAGTTACGTTTGTTCTTGATGACATGGGAGAAGTCTTGCTATTAGTAGTCATGTGAATTTGGTATTCGTTCGATATTTTAATGAGATGTATGTTGTCTCTCCTCTAGTGGTGTTATGTGAATGTCGACTACATGACACTTCACCATTATTTGGGCCTAGAGGAAGGCATTGGGAAGTAATAAGTAGATGATGGGTTGCTAGAGTGACAGAAGCTTAAACCCTAGTTTATGCGTTGCTTCGTAAGGGGATGATTTGGATCCATATGTTTCATGCTATGGTTAGGTTTACCTTAATACTTTTGTTGTAGTAGCGGATGCTTGCAATAAAGGTTAATCATAAGTGGGATGCTTGTCCAAGTAAGGAAGTACCCAAGCACCGGTCCACCCACATACCAAATTATCAAAGTACCGAACGTGAATCATATGAATGTGATGAAAACTAGCTTGACGATAATCCCCATGTGTCCTCGGGAGCGCTTTTCTCTATATAAGAGTTTGTCTAGGCTTGTCCTTTTCTACAAAAAGGATTGGTCCACCTTGCTGCACTTTATTTACTTTTGTTACTTGTTGCTCATTACAAATTATCTTATCACAAAACTATCTGATACCTATAATTTCAGTGCTTGCAGAGAATACCTTGCTGAAAACCGCTTATCATTTCCCTCTGCTCCTTGTTGGGTTCGACACTCTTACTTATCGAAAGGACTACGATAGATCCCCTATAGTTGTGGGTCATCAAGACTCTTTTCTGGCACCGTTGCCGGGAAGTGAAGCGCCTTTGGTAGGTGGAATTTGGTAAGGAAAAATTTATATAGTGTGCTGAAATTTACTGTCACTTGTTACTATGGAAAGTAATCCTCTGTGGGGCTTGTTCGGGGTATCTTCACCTCGAATAGTAGGGCAAAGAGTTGCTCCTCAACCTACTCAACCCATTGAATCTACTGAAAATGAAAATGTCTACTTTGAAATTCCTTCGGGTATGATAGAAAAACTTCTAGCTAATCCTTTTGCAGGAGATGGAACATTACATCCTGATGAGCACCTAATATATGTGGATGAAGTTTGTGGATTATTTAAGCTTGCATGTATGCCCGATGATGTTATCAAGAAGAAGGTCTTCCCTTTATCTTTGGAGGGAGATGCATTGACATGGTATAGGCTATGTGATGATATGAGATCATGGAACTACAAACGATTGAAATTGGAATTTCATCAGAAGTTTTATCCTATGCATCTTGTTCATCGTGATCGTAATTATATATATAATTTTTGGCCTCGCGAAGGATAAAGCATCGCTCAAGCTTGGGGGAGGCTTAAATCAATGTTATATTCATGCCCCAATCATGAGCTCTCAAGAGAAATGATTATTCAAAATTTTTATGCTCGGCTTTCTGATAACAATCGCACCATGCTTGATACTTCTTGTGCTGGCTCTTTTATGATGAAGACTATTGAATTCAAATGGGATTTATTGGAAAGAATTAAACGCAACTCTGAAGATTAGGACCTCGACAAAGGTAAGGAGTCAGGTATGACACCTAGTTTTGATTGTGTTAAATCTTTTATGGATACCGATATTTTTCGTAAATTTAGCACTAAATATGGACTTGACTCTGAGATAGTAGCTTCTTTCTGTGAATCTTTTGCTACTTATGTTGATCTCCCCAACGAGAAGTGGTTTAAATATCATCCTCCCATAAAAGTAAAAGTAGATGCACCTATTAAAGTTGAAGAAAAGATTGTCACTTATAATGGTCCTATTGTTCCTACTGCTTATGTTGAGAAACCACCTTTCCCTATTAGGATAAAGGATCGTGCTAAAGCTTCAACTGTGGTTCGTAAAAGTAATATTAAAACATATACACCTCCTGAGAAAGTTAAAGTTGAACCTAATATTGCTATTGTTAAAGATCTCTTGTCTGATAATATTGATGGGCATGTTATTTATTTCTGTGATGAAATTGCTAGAATTGCTAAACCCTGTGCTAAAGATAAACCTAGATCTGTTGTAGGCATGCCTGTTATTTCTGTTAAAATAGAAGATCATTGTTATCATGGCTTATGTGATATGGGTGCTAGTGCTAGCACAATACCTCATTCCTTATACAAAGAAATTATGCATGATATTGCACCTGCTGAGATAGAAGATATTGATGTCACAATTAAACTTGCCAATAGAGATACTATTTCACCAATGGGAATTGTTAGAGATGTTGAAGTCTTGTGTGGGAAAACTAAATATCCTGCTGATTTTCTTGTTCTTGGTTCCCCACAAGATAGGCTTTTGTCCCATTATATTTGGTAGACCCTTCCTGAACACTGCTAATGCTCGGCTTTCTGATGAAAATCGCACCATGCTCGATACTTCTTGTGCTGGCTCTTTTATGATGAAGACTATTGAATTCAAATGGGATTTATTGGAAAGAATTAAATGCAACTCTGAAGATTGGGATCTCGACGAAGGTAAGGAGTCAGGTATGACACCTAAGTTTGATTGTGTTAAATCTTTTATGGATACCGATGTTTTCCGTAAATTTAGCACTAAATATGGACTTGACTCTGAGATAGTAGCTTCTTTCTGTGAATCTTTTGCTACTCATGTTGATCTCCCTAAGGAGAAGTGGTTTAAATATCATCCTCCCATTGAAGTAAAAGTAGCTTGCACCGTATTAAAGTTGAAGAAAAGACTATCACTTATAATGATCCTATGTTCCTACTACTTATGTTGAGAAACCACCTTTTCCTGTTAGGATAAAAGATCATGCTAAAGCTTCAACTTTGGTTCGTAAAAGCAATATTAGAACCTATACACCTCCTGAGAAAGTTAAAGTTGAACCTAATATTGCTATTGTTAAGGATCTCTTGGCTGATAATATTGATGGGCATGTTATTTATTTCTGTGATGAAACTGCTAGAATTGCTAAACCTTGTGCTAAAGATAAACATAGACCTGTGGTAGGCATGCCTGTTATTTATGTTAAAATAGGAGATCATTGTTATCATGTCTTGTGTGATATGGGTGCTAGTGCTAGTGCAATACCTATTGACTTATACAAAGAAATTATGCATGATATTGCACCTGCTGAGTTAGAAGATATTGATGTCATAATTAAACTTGCCAATAGAGATACTATTTCACCAATTGGGATTGTTAGAAGATGTTGAAGTCTTGTGTGGGAAAACTAAATATCCTGCTGATTTTCTTGTTCTTGGTTCCCCACAAGATAGCTTTTGTCCCATTATATTTGGTAGACCCTTCTTAAACACTGTTAATGCTAGGATAGACTGCAAAAAGGATGTTGTTACTATTGGTTTAGGTGATATGTCTCATGAGTTCAACTTTTCTAAATTTCGTAGACAACACCGTGAAGAGGAATTGCCTAGTAAAGATGAAATTATTGGTCTTGCTTCTATTGTCGTACCTCCTAGTGATCCTTTAGAACAATATTTGCTAGACCATGAAAATGATATGTTTATGAATGAAAGAAGGGAAATAGATGAGGTGTTCTTTAAACAGGGACCTATTCTGAAACACAACTTGCCTGTTGAAATCTTAGGGGATCCTCCTCCACCCAAGGGTGATCCCGTGTTTGAGCTTAAACCATTGCCTGATACTCTTAAATATGCTTATCTTGATGAAAAGAAGATATATCCTGTTATTATTAGTGCTAACCTTTCAGAGAAGGAGGAAGAAAAATTATTGAAAACTCTGAAGAAGCACCTGCTGCTATTGGATATACTCTTGATGATCTTAAGGGCATTAGTCCCACTCTATGTCAACACAAAATAAATTTGGAGAAAGATGCCAAACCAGTTATTGATCACCAATGACGGCTGAATCCTAAGATGAAAGAAGTGGTAAGAAAAGAAATACTAAAGCTCCTTGAGGCAGGTATAATTTATCCCGTTGCTGATAGTCAGTGGGTAAGTCCTGTCCATTGTGTTCCTAAGAAGGGAGGTATTACTGTCGTTCCTAATGATAAAGATGAATTGATTCGCAAAGAATTATTACAGGTTATAGGATGGTAATTGATTTCCGCAAATTAAATAAGGCTACTAAAAAGATCATTACCCCTTACCTTTTATTGATCAAATGCTAGAAAGATTATCCAAACATACACATTTTTGCTTTCTAGATGGTTATTCTGGTTTCTCTCAAATACCTGTGTCAGCTGATGATCAATCTAAGACCACTTTTACTTGCCCTTTCGGTACTTTTTCTTATAGACGTATGCCTTTTGGTTTATGTAATGCACCTGCTACCTTTCAAAGATGCATGATGGCTATTTTCTGATTTTTGTGAAAAGATATGTGAGGTATTCATGGATGATTTCTCCGTTTATGGATCCTCTTTTGATGATTGCTTAAGCAACCTTGATCGAGTTTTGCAGAGATGTGAAGAAACTAACCTTGTCTTGAATTGGGAGAAATGCCACTTTATGGTTAATGAAGGTATTGTCTTGGGGCACAAAATTTCTGAAAGAGGCATTGAAGTTGATAAAGCTAAAGTTGATGCTATTGAAAAGATGTCGTGTCCCAAGGACATCAAAGGTATAAGAAGTTTCCTTGGTCATGCCGGTTTTTATAGGAGGTTCATTAAGGACTTCTCAAAAATTTCTCGGCCTCTGACTAATTTATTACAAAAAGATATACCGTTCGTCTTTGATAATGATTGTGTAGAAGCATTTGAAATACTTAAGAAAGCATTGATCTCTGCACCTATTGTTCAGCCACCTGATTGGAATTTACCTTTTGAAATTATGTGTGATGCTAGTGATTATGTGGGTGCTGTTCTAGGGCAAAGAGTTGATAAGAAATTAAATGTTATTCAATATGCTAGTAAAACTCTAGACAATGCCCAGAGAAATTATGCTACAACAAAAGAATTCTTAGCAGTTGTATTTGCTTGTGATAAGTTCAGACCTTATATTGTTGATTCTAAAGTAACTATTCACACGGATCATGCTGCTATTAAATATCTTATGGAAAAGAAAGATGCTAAACCTAGACTTATTAGATGGGTTCTCTTGCTACAAGAATTTGATTTGCATATTATTGATAGAAAGGGAGCCGAGAACCCCGTTGCAGATAACTTGTCTAGGTTGGAAAATGTTCTTGATGACCCACTACCTATTGATGATAGCTTTCCTGATGAACAATTAAATGTCATAAATGCTTCTCACTGCTCCATGGTATGCTGATTATGCTAATTACATTGTTGCTAAGTTTATACCACCTAGTTTCACATACCAGCAAAAGAAAAAGTTTTTCTATGATTTAAGACATTACTTCTGGGATGACCCACACCTTTATAAAGAAGGAGTAGATGGTGTTATTAGACGTTGTGTACCTGAGGCATGAACAGGAACAGATCCTACGCAAGTGTCACTCCGAAGCTTATGGAGGACACCACGCTGGAGATAGAACTGCACATAAGGTATTGCAATCCGGTTTTTATTGGCCTACTCTCTTCAAGGATGCCCGTAAGTTTGTTGATCTTGTGATGAATGTCAAAGAATTGGTAATATTAGTAGACGTCAAGAAATGCCTATGAATTATTCACTTGTTATTGAACCATTTGATGTTTGGGGCTTTGATTATATGGGACCGTTTCCTGCCTCTAATGGATATACACATATTTTAGTTGTTGTTGATTATGTTACTAAGTGGGTAGAAGCTATTCCAACTAGTAGTGCTGATCATAACACCTCTATTAAGATGCTTAAAGAAGTTATTTTTCTGAGGTTTGGAGTCCCTAGATATTTAATGACTGATGGTGGTTCACATTTTATTCATGGTGCTTTCCGTAAAATGCTTGCTAAGTATGATGTTAATCATAGAATTGCATCTCCTTGTCACCCACAGTCTAGTGGTCAAGTAGAATTGAGTAATAGAGAACTCAAATTAATTTTGCAAAAGACTGTTAATAGATCTAGAAAGAATTGGTCCAAGAAACTTGATGATGCATTATGGGCCTATAGAACTGCATATAAAAATCCTATGGGTATGTCTCCGTATAAAATGGTTTATGGAAAAGCATGTAACTTACCTCTCGAACTAGAACATAAGGCATATTGGGCTATTAAAGAGCTCAATTATGATTTCAAACTTGCTGGTGAGAAGAGGTTATATAACATTATCTCACTTGATGAATGGAGAACCCAAGCCTATGAGAATGCCAAATTGTTTAAAGAAAAAGTTAAAAGATGGCATGACAAAAGAATACAAAAGCGTGAGGTTAATGTAGGTGATTATGTATTGCTATACAACTCTCGTTTAAGATTTTTTGCAGGAAAGCTTCTCTCTAAATGGGAAGGTCCTTACATTATCGAGGAGGTCTATCGTTCCGGTGCCATAAAAATCAACAACTTCGAAGGCACAAATCCGAAGGTAGTGAACGGTCAAAGAATCAAACATTATATCTCAGGTAATCCAATAAATGTTGAAACCAATGTTATTGAAACCGTAACCCCGGAGGAATACATAAGGGACACTTTCTGGAACGTTTCAGACTCCAAAGAGGAATAGGTACGTGGTACGGTAAGTAAACCGACTCCAAAACAGTTCTAATGACAATTTTTCTCCATTTTGGAATATTTAGAAAAATAGAAAAATAAGAAGCAGTCCGAGAAGGACATGAGGGCTCCACGAGGGTGGAGGGCGCGCCCTACCCCCTGGGTGCGCCCCCTGCCTCGTGGGCACCTCGTGTGCTCTCCAGACTCTGTTTTCTTGCACGTTACGTATTTTGGTCGGTAAAAATTCATTATATAAGCTCCCGGAGGTTTTGAGTCCTGTATCACGCAAATATCTCTCGTCTTTGTTTCGAGCTGTTTTTCTGACAGATCTAGGTCGTCATGTCGTCTTCAAGTGCCCCCAAGGACAAGTTCTTCGAGATGGTCATCAACCCCTACCTCGCGGAGGTGCTGCAACACCCTCACACCATTGAGATGTGTGAGGGGTTGTTGCACATCTGCGATGTTGAGGGACCAAGGAAGACCGAAAGCACGGAGGCAAGGCTCGAGGCACTGGAGCAACAAGTTTTCAAGTGTCAGGAGATGGTGGAGCGTGGACTTGACTCCAATCACATTATGATCACCGAGTTCACCAACAACCACAACTTGGACGTCAAGGACATTGGGGAGGCCATCTTCAAGCTTCATGAGAAAATCGAGCACTTCCAAGCCCAGATCTATGACCTGCAAAATCAAAACTGTGAGTATGAATATAGATTCAAAAGGATGAGTTTGGCTGCAGATTTGAGGACTCAGGAGACTCGATCATACTTCTATGATGGTGAGCCTATGCCTTGGAAGAGGGACGACAAGCCTACATCATCAACAACTCCAACTCCTTCACCGGCAAAAGAGATATAATCACATGGGTATGGGCACTCCCCTTGGCAACTGCCAAGCTTGGGGGAGGTGCCCCGATATCGTATCACCATCACCTTCATCTTTACCGTTTTTCTTAGTTCGATCCTTTTGATAATATTTTGATCTAGTAGAATAAAAGTTTTTAGTATGATCTAGTTTTGAGTTTTGCTTTATGATCCCTCTAAGTAATCAAGTCTATGAGCTATATAATAAAGATTAGTGTTGAGTCAAGGGCTTGATTATTTTACCATGATCTCGAGTGAATAAAAGAAAAGAGAAAAGAATAAAAAGAAATAAAAGAGATCATAAGGATCTTATGGAGAGTAATGAGCTCACATATAAAGAGTATTATGAATAAAAGATGTTGAGAGTTGACAAACATAGTTTTGGTCATCGTTGCAATTAATAGGAAGTAATAAAGAAAGAGAGGTCTTCATATATAAATATACTATCTTGGACATCTTTTATGATTGTGAGCACTCATTAAAATATGATATGCTAAAGAGTTGACGTTGGAAAAGGAAGACAACGTAATGGGTTATGTTTTCTTACATACGAGATAAATTATATTGTCATGGATCATCCAACATGATTGAGCTTGCCTTTCCCCTCATGCTAGCCAAATTCTTTGCACCAAGTAGAGATACTACTTGTGCTTCCAAATATCCCTAAACCCAGTTTTGCCACGAGAGTCCACCATATCTACCTATCGATTGAGTAAGATCCTTCAAGTAAGTTGTCATCGGTGCAAGCAATAAAAAATTGCTCTCAAAATATGTATGACTTATTAGTGTGGGAGAAAATAAGCTTTATACGATCTTGTGATATGGAAGAAATAAAAGCGACAGACTGCATAATAAAGGTCCATATCACAAGTGGCAATATAAAGTGACGTTCTTTCGCATTAAGATTTTGTGCATCCAACCATAAAAGCGCATGACAACCTCTGCTTCCCTCTGCGAAGGGCCTATCTTTTACTTTTATCTCCTACCTTACATAAGAGTCATGATGATCCTCACCTTTCCTTTTTACATTTTATCTTTTGGCAAGCACAATATGTTGGAAGGATCCTGGTATATATGGCTAATTGGATGTGAGTTTTCATGAACTATTATTGTTAACATTAACCTTGAGGTAAAACATTGGGAGGCAAAACTATAAGCCCCTATCTTTCTCTGTGTCCGATTAAGACTTCATACCCATAAATACTGTGTGAGTGTTAGCAATTGTGAAAGACTAAAAGATGGTGGAGTATGTGGACTTGCTGAAAAGCTCTTATATTGACTCTTCCCTATGTTATGATAAATTGCAATTGCTTCAATGACTGAGATTATAGTTTGTTAGTTTTCAATGAAGTTTATGATTCATACTTGAAATTGTGATTGAATTATTACTCTAGCATAAGAGATCACATGACAAGAATTATATAAGTTGTTGTTCTAAGAATGATCATGATGCCCTCATGTCCGTATTTTATTTTTATCGACACCTCTATCTCTAAACATGTGGATATATTTTTCAATTTCGGCTTTCGCTTGAGGACAAGCGAGGTCTAACCTTGGGGGAGTTTTGTGATAGCCTGGCTTAATAGGGATGATAGACTACTCATATCAATAAGGAATTCCTTCTTTTCCGGAAGCCCATTCGGAAAGAACTCCAAAGTTAAGCATGCTTAGCTTGGAGTAATTTCAAGATGGGTGACCGATCGGGAAGTTGCTCCCGGGTGCACACAAGTGAGGACAAAATGTGCAGAAAAGATTAGTATTGACCTGTGGGGCCAGTCTAGATCCCGCCAGGAGTAACGACCACCGGCGGGTGTTTCCGGGGCGTTCCAAGTTGGTATCAGAGCCGACCCTCGATGTTACACGGATGTTTGCGGATAGGTGCGCGGTCATGTTGTGCATGACGTTTTGTGACCCGTCATGGCACACGGCAAGGCACATGTGCCGGACTAGATGCACAGACGTTTGTGCCAAGAGGGAATGTTCCTCTGGCCCGACGAGGACGACGGTTCCTCTGAGTGGGGGTGTATGTGATACCCTGGCTTAATAGGGATGATAGACTACTCATATCAATAAGGAATTCCTTCTTTTTCGAAAGCCCATTCGGATAGAACTCCAAAGTTAAGCGTGCTTAGCTTGGAGTAATTTCAGGATGGGTGACTGACCGAGAAGTTTCTCCCGGGTGCGCACGAGTGAGGACAAAGTGCACAGAAAAGACTAGTATTGACCTGTGGGGCCAGTCTAGATCCCGCCAGGAGTAACGACCACCAGCGGGTGTGTCCAGGGCGTTACAAGTTGATACGTCCATTTGCATCATGCTTTTATATTAATATTTATTGCATTATGGGTTGTTATTACACATTATGTCACAATACTTATGCCTATTCTCTCTTATTTTACAAGGTTTACATAAAGAAGGAGAATGCCGGCAGCTGGGATTCTGGGCTGGAAAAGGAGCAAATATTAGAGACCTATTCTGCACAGCTCCAAAAGTCCTGAAACTTCACGAAAGATATTTTCAGAATATATAAAAAATACTGAGCGCAAGAAATACCAGAGGGGGGCCACTCACCAGCCACGAGGGTGGGGGCGCGCCCTACCCCCTTGGGCGCGCCCCTGCCTCGTGGGCCCCCTGGTGGCCCTCCGATGCCCATATTCTGCTATATGGAGTCTTTCGTTGAGGAAAAAATCATAAGCAAGCTTTCGGGATGAGACTCCGCCACCACGAGACGGAACCTTGGCGGAACCAATCTAGGGCTCCGACGGGGCTGTTCTGCCGATGACACTTCCCTTCGGGAGGGGGAAATAATCGCCATCGTCATCACCAACGCTCCTCTCATCGGGAGGGGGCCAATCTCCATCAACATCTTCACCAGCACCATCTCCTCTCAAACCCTAGTTCATCTCTTGTATCCAATTCTTGTCTCTAAGTCTGGGATTGGTACCTGTAGGTTGCTAGTAGTGTTGATTACTCCTTGTAGTTGATGCTAGTTAGTTTACTTGGTGGAAAATCATATGTTCAGATCCTATATGCACATTAATACCCCTCTGATTATGAACATGAATATGCTTTGTGAGTAGTCACTATAAGAAAACCCGCTATAAAGCAACATATATTCTACAACGTTTTGACTGTATGTTGCAAAATTCACAATAGATACGAATAATAAGTATTGTAGCACATGCGTTGTAGATTGCAACCGGCCACAACTAGCCCAACGCTGGAATGATCGTAGGGGCATCCTTCCTAGGTGGAAAAGACGTGTGTGACTAAAACCAGGAGGAGAAATCCATTTTCAAATGGCGACAGAAAGAAAGGAATCACGAAATAGAAGAAAAAGTGCACTGTGCTGGCAAATGTGGAGAATAGCCATCCATCTTTCATCAATGAAATTGTTCCGTATGGGTAGCAAATACACATATCAGAAGAGCCAACCCGAAAGCACTTGCTTCAAAGAAGCAGCAGTTACCAAGAAATTCCTGTTTCAAGTCTAGCCTCTTGTCTAGTCTGGCCCAAGTTGGCTTTCATGATTAATCTAGGTCTTCCTTTGTTGCTCAAAAAAAATCTATGTCTTCCTCTCGATCCTATAGGATCTCACGCGGGCCGCCGCCCCTTGACCTACCTGTATCTGGGAGCGCCGCCCCTCACCAATCACCACTCCCCTGCGATCCTCCGTCCTAGAAGGCCGCCCCTCAGGCCCTCACCACTCCCCCTGCGATCCTCCATCCCAGCGCGCCGTCGCTAGTCAACACTCCCCTGCGACTTGCTTCCCATCGCGCCATCCCTCTCGTCACCGCTCCCCTTCGACGACCAACTGCATCTACTACCTCCGCATGAGGGCCTGCAGCTACTGGCAGAGTTACCCCTACACCCTCGCAATCGCGCTACCGTGGTGAGCCAGACCGCTTCTCTTGTCCTAATTTTATTTTCCCCATCTTGCTCTGCTTCACTTCAGTCTAGTTGGGAATTGCTACTTACGACATACCAGTCCCTGATAATGACCGACAGGTTGAATTATAGATGGTTGCTGCGGAGGGGATCTTCTAGCTGAAGCATCTTTCTGTGATTGAACTGATTTTAGTTATGGCTTAGGAGCCTGTCACGAGCCCATGTAAGTGAAAGTTGATTATGCAGTCGTGGGTTGCTATCGTTGATTATGTGATTGAGTGATTGTATAATAGGCTTGTTGTCTTTGTCTCATGGTTGATGTTGATGATTCAAAGTTCCACTTTCTGCTTACATGCCAAGATGTAGGCCTGATCAGTCACTCCGTCATGCAGTCATATTACTATTGGAAAAATCATTTTTAAACCTTATTACAGCTGAACTAGGTAGCAGTGTTCACATGTTCCAGTGAGTTGTTGTAGAAGTGAGAACTTTACGCGAAGTTGTTGTAGAAGTGAGAACATCCGCGAGTGCTGTATCACGGCCATCTACTCAGGCCTGACTACCTGACCGCCATAACTTAGATGTTTGTTAGTTCGTTACGTAATGGGCGCTCTTTCTTTCTAATCATATCTGCTCAGAGGTCTAATTGGTCGCATCATCATGCCTCCACACATGGTGTAAGCGCTAATTCTATTAAATTGCATGCATAACTGTAGCCTAATTAACTTGAACGTGTGGTGATTCGGTGTATGTGTTAATTCATACATGTCTGCATGAGCACGATTAGTTTAATATCGGCATGGTGGCTATTTCTTTATACATATATCGTCCCACTAGTCTGTGTGATGCATGTGCAAAAGCATAAGCTCCCAGTATAAAGATTATGATGGTCCTTATGTTTGGTAGATTTTTTATGTAACCTTCTTAGTATTTTGAGGTACATCTTAACTATAATTGTTTGTGCAATTTGTAAAACTTATGTCACTATGTATCAAAAAACATATGTTGTTCTATTGTATTTGCAGCACATAAATTATCACGGTTTCTTTCCAGTTTCAAAGAAAACAAATGTTTACTTGAGCTAATTAGCACTGTGTACCAGTGCAGGTATGTGGCATGCAAGCAGAGAAGAGGATGACCTTGACAATTACCAATTCTACCTTATATTTTATCTAACAAGGTCAGTTTCATCATAGCTTGTTTTTCTGAATGTGAAAATATATGTACTGCCATTGAGGAAGGACAAACACAAATAATTATCTGTGGTGGTGATAATTTAATAGGTCATGTAAAGGTTAGCCAAAATAATTTTATGGCTTCGTTAATTAAGTTCTTAGCCACACACGCATGCACGCATGCACATTAGGCCATTATTGTGCTGGAGTTTGCTCATGTCGATTTCGTCTCTCTTCTTTCTCCAGCAAATTCGCATATTATCCCATTATTGTGCTGTAGTTTTCTACCACGTGATAACAGAATTAAACTCCTTGATGTGTCCTTGGGTATATATTTATAGTACGAATTTACAGGGTGCTGACAGTGTATACTTTAGTCAAAAGAAGATATGTACATGGTAAAACATAGTGGATGACTCAGAGAAATCCTATCGTGTAAAATATTCGACATATTTGATACGTGTCTAGAGTCGAATATCCACAGTAAGATATTTGCTGCAAGTGTCACTAATACAAGCTGAATATTGTGAAATATTGGGCTTGATATACAACATGAACCCCTTAAATTAAGTCATGCTGATCTTATATAATTTTTACATGTATAAATTTCTCATTGAGTGTGTTTTCACTATCAAATTTTACTCACGATTTGTTTTGGATGTTTTTTGTTTGTTTGATTGTATCCTGACTTTGCAGTGACCAAGCGTTCTAATAACTGTATTCTGCAGCACCTCCTTTCTCCAACCTCATCAGTTGGGGAGACATCTGGCATCCAAGTATACATAATTTCTCTCATATTTTTTTTCTTTAAGAGAAATAGCGTAAGGAGAAACCATTACTGATGTCAGATCTGAGCTAACAATTTCAGATCACCATAGTACTTATGCCCAGCTAACAATGTGAAACATAAAAGTGTTAGCCCGTGCAAACGTTGACGACTAGTATGCATAGTAGAGTAACCTTACTAGCTTTTTTACAATGTTCGAAAAAAATTATGCCTGCTATCTTGCAATCGCTGGGAGGAGGATCCTTGCATTGTCGAAAAACAATATAATTGTGAATTTCTGTTGTATGATGATAGGAACTTATACCGTAAACAAGATATTAACAAGCGAAGCTTTTGCAATTCATTCATGGTTACAACTACAATAATATTTGTTATTTTTATGCAGTGTGTAATGGTTTAAGAATCGACCAAATTACCATTGCGATTTCCTAGAGAAAGTACACAGTACTCACCTGGTGTAGATGAATTTCTGGAGTTTGCATATAGAGATATACTAGCAGATACAATGCATTGTGTGTTAACAGTTTATTTTTTTGTCTGTAGATTCAAAGGATAAATGGATGAT
Organism: Triticum urartu; assembly: GCF_003073215.2. Classification (NCBI taxonomy): domain Eukaryota; kingdom Viridiplantae; phylum Streptophyta; class Magnoliopsida; order Poales; family Poaceae; genus Triticum; species Triticum urartu. The sequence goes on from NC_053024.1 coordinate 50,854,947, forward strand.
TATATGGGTGTGTCGCAAGTATACTGCAAAGATGATGATGATGATCATGATGTCCTGTTCATGATGATGATGATGGACGCTTTCAGTTTTGGTTAAGTTTCGGGGATGATGTTCTTGTTGAATGGTGTTCCTTGGTTAACTTTTAGATTAGTTGTACGGATATTGATGGATGCTTTTAGTTTAAGTTCCGCTGTCAAGAAAATATTTGGATTATGCATCACATTTGGATGATGTTCCTTGTGTAATATCCACTATTGTAATCCAATAGTTTTATCTAATATATGAGTTCTTCCTCCCATGAGTATGTTCTTTTGTTTTTTCTTCACATGTACATAATTATCACCATTACGTGCAGAGTTAATTTAATTACTGGCAATATATTATTATTATATATATATAATAATATTATTCACATTATATAAGTATCAACACCTGAAACGTTGCAAATTCTTCGTTGCCAAGCAATGGGATCCTGCTTCGTGTACATTAAGCACCAACGTATAAAAGTGTTGCATGGGTCTGCTTTATGTGTTGTATTCTTGCAACGGTCCCTTTTACCAACGGTAGTATAAGCATTGGAATGTGCGCTAGCAACACTGGATAAGGCTAAGCATCCTAAACCGTTGGTAAAGACACTAACAATGCATATATGCACCTTTAGATACGGAAAGATGCGTTGCTATAGTGAGGGCCTTGTTGTAGTGAGTTATGTTTGTTCCTGAGGACATGGGAGAAGCCTTGCTATTAGTAGTCATGTGAATTTGGTATTGTTTGATATTTTGATGAGATGTATGTTGTCTCTCCTCTAGTGGTGTTATGTGAACGTCGACTACATGACACTTCACCATTATTTGGGCCTAGAGGAAGGCATTGGGAAGTAATAAGTAGATGATGGGTTGCTAGAGTGATAGAAGCTTAAACCCTAGTTTATGTGTTGCTTCGTAAGGGGCTGATTTGGATCCATATGTTTCATGCTATGGTTAGGTTTACCTTAATATTTTTGTTGTATTTGTGGATGCTTGCAATAGAGGTTAATCATAAGTGGGATGCTTGTCCAAGTAAGGACAGTACCCAAGCACCGGTCCACCCACATACCAAATTATCAAAGTATCGAACGTGAATCATATGACTGTGATGAAAACTAGCTTGACGATAATCGCCATGTGTCCTCAGGAGCGCTTTTCTCTATATAAGAGTTTGTCCAGGTTTGTCCTTTGCTACAAAAAGGATTGGGACACCTTGCTGCACTTTATTTACTTTTGTTACTTGTTGCTCGTTACAAATTATCTTATCACAAAACTATATGTTACCTATAATTTCAGTGCTTGCAGAGAATACCTTGCTGAAAACCGCTTATCATTTCCTTCCGCTCCTCGTTGGGTTCGACACTCTTACTTATCGAAAGGACTACGATAGATCCCCTATACTTGTGGGTCATCACCACCGCTGTGGTGTAATACCCTACTCCAGTGTGGTGTAGTGGATTGCCTCTAAGGCTGAGGATGGACAGTTACGAGGGAAGAACAGCCTCCTGAGGAGAGGTGTTCTCGTGCTTGGTGAACTTGTGTGGTTGGGGATGATCCGGGTCAGGTCCGATGTCCCCTTTCTATGGTGGTGGCTAGTCCTATATATAGAGGCCCTGGTCCTCTTCCCAAATATTGAGTGGGAAGGGATCCCACAACGGCCACTTTGAAGGGAGACAACTAGTACAAGTTATCCTGACAAAAGTAGTCTTCGTGTGCCAAAGGCTCTGGTGGTGACGCTGTCTTGGGCTCCATGGTGACCTCCGTCCTGCTGGCCTGCTGGTCTTGGTCTTGTTGCACCAATATGGAAACCCTTGCCTGATGCCTCGGGACTCCTCGCCTGTGCTTTCCTCTTTAACGCCAAAGAGGAAACGAGGACACTGCGCGCGCTGGCGCCCGCCTGGCTCCAGTCGTCATGGCTTGCATCACAAGAACCTCACGAGGTGTCCCTTGCCTTGATCTCTCTGCCCCTCGCGAGCCAGCCTGGTGAGGCCATCCCGAGGAGGTCTTGCATCGTCCGCCTCGCGAGGATCTTGAGTGTTTGCTGGTGAATATGGGTCGTACAGGGCCGCCGGAGGAGCCACGCCACGGGCCGCAGGCATGCAAGTCTGGGGACCCCCGTTCCCAGAACGCCGAAAATCTCGTTTCATACAAGTAATGATGTTCCTTGACTTTCACTATGAGCATCTCTCGCCCGTTCCGTACTTCTTTCATGTACCACTCATGTAATCTTCGCATTTGTGTTGATAGATGCGAGACCTGCTCAGGTCTGACCAGAGTTTCCCAGGGACATATTTCCATGCTAATTCAGCCATGGGGACTTCCTCAGTGCCTAGGAGTTGATCAACACTGATACATAAGTCTTTAGCAGTGTCGGTTACCTTATCGGTAATCACCTTGAGTGCAGGGATCGATTGCATTGCCTGTTCTCCGAGTTGGGGAATTGTTTTCCCGCTTTTATTACTACTTGTATTTCTCGACGGCTTCTACATTTGTTCATGATATGACTTGCTAATAGAGCGTTCATAGTCTAATGGCCTATTATGTACATGTATCGGGGGTCGCTCTAGAAGATCCACAAAGTGTTGTACGGTTTTCACAGTTATTATCTCCTTTGGCGGCGGGGGCGGTTTCGGTGCAAAATGGGACTTCACTTCGGAAGCCACGGCCGCTCTGGTTTACTCATCAGTCATTTCGTAAGCTAACTTCTTTTTGGCAGGAGGCTCGGGTTTCTTCTTTGATGCTTTCTTCCGCTTTTGGCCCTGCTGCTGGGACATAAGGGGTGGAGTCGGCTGACACGACGGAGATCGATATGACGGACTCGTGTTGGGCCCCGTCTCGAGGTGGGGTGGAGTCGGCTGATGCGGCGGACTTAGAGGTGTATTGCTACTTGGAGGAGTCGGTGGCCTTGGCGCTGAGTTTGGAAACATGATGCATTCCTTTCTCCATGCAATGACACCACCTATGACTTCTCCCCATGTCTGCTCCCCTTCACCTCCAGGAATGTCAAACTCTAGTGAGTCATATCCTGACAGAACTTCATCCACCCCGACACGAGCATAGCCAGCTGGAATCGGATTGCCATGGATGGTTGCTTCAGGTGCATTCAGTAAAGCAAAGCCGGCGGCCACCTTCATGGATGTGTTCTTCATTTTCATGTGTAGCTCACAACTTTTCCTCCCTTTGATATCATCCACAGGGTAGCGAGCCAGCAGTGCATCATCGGCCCGGACCCTCGTGGAACCCAGGCTGCTTTTCCGCATAGATGGAACGGTACTATCCAATGTTGGATCTACTTGCTCTTGCCGCACAGACGCCCTTTGCTGGCTAATTGTGTCGATCTGCTCCTGTTGCCGCATTAAGATGTGTTCCAACTCCGCATTCTTTGTTTCTACCTTTTGAAGCCGGTTTGCATCTTGCTTCTTTTTTTCTCTAACGGCTTCTATAAGTGTCATTCCACTCCGAAAACCCCTAAACCCACGGAACAACGCCTTTGCCTTGTGTTCGTCCTCTATGTTTAGAATTCTCGAGGGCACGTGTAAGCTCGCCATTCTCTCTCTCGGGATGGAACACCCCCTTTTGAGCATCTTCTATTTCTTGAAGTAAAGCGTCTGAGGCTGTTTTAAGATTTGCCTTTTCAATAATCTCCCATGTCGCTGGATCCAACTTTCCCCCATGCGCATAAAACCAATTCATGGACCTCTCGAGCCAATCCGCTGTTTTTGGAATGACCCCTTCAGCAAGCATCTTGGCCTCAGCCGCTTCCCACTTAGGCACTCCTCTCTTGTAGCCACTTTGTCCCCAAAACATGGTGATACTCTTTTTTCGCTACATTTATCTTATTTTTTCTTGACCTTTCCTTAGCTTCATCCGATTCCTTGTACTTCACAAATACGTCACAGTGATCTTTTACCTTCTCTAGTGCTCCAGTGAATTCTGGAGTCTTCCTTTCTCCCTTGATGTAGTCGTCGTATAATCTTTTCTTCTAGGTCTGGAATTGCGTGGCCATCTTCTTAAGAGCAAACTACTTGACTTTCAACCGTTGGCCATCTGTGAGACCCTCTGGTAGGTTGAAATGTGACATGAGTGTATCCCAAAGCAAAAAAATTGGTCTTTCATCAACATGACTAACTCCTCGATCTTCCTTTGGCTTATTCCATTCTCGATCAATGATCGGGATGTTGTCCCTAACAATAACTCCGTGTTGATTTACAAATTTAAGGGCATTCTGTGCAGGAGCAATCGGTTTGCCATCTTCTGCGACTTCATCGATGTTGAACTTTATGCCATCGGCCAACTTTTTGGCCCGGCCTCGTACCCTTGTAGAAGAATTGCTCGATCCGGAGGGCTAAAATAAGAAAGATTTGTTAATGTATATATATACAAATCAATTAATACATCTAATGATCACCAGAGGCCTTATACACACACACACACACCTCGCCGGACTTTGTTAATTGTCTACCATTTCCTTCACCATCATTGTTTGTGTGCCCTTTGTCTCTTGGTTCTTCCTCAAGTCCCTCACCGAAGTCGTTCAGAAATTGTGAGCCGTCATCTAGTTCATTCTCTTGGTTTTGCGAGGAGCGTATCATGTCGAAGACGATATCCTCTTGATCATGGTCTCTGCCGCTATCGTCCATAGCATAACTAATCCAGAAGAAAGATAAAACAATTTAGTATTTAAATTAGAATGCATTCAATAAGCAAAAACTGAATCATAGTATACCGGAGATGCAATCAATACACATCAATGCAACAATATGATGCATGATCATGACATGGAGATATGATATGGTTTGAGCTTATGCAACTAACATCCTGTAAACATGGCAAGTTTTAATTCATGTAGTTTCAGACTTAGCAGATTTAAGCAAGTGTAAATCAACAACATCATATTTTGGCATGAAAACAAGCTTATAACAGTTACCTCAGGGCATATCATGGCATTAACTAAATTCTACCAGCAAGATACGACATGAAAAAGCTCCACTCCATGCACAAAGCCTACTCATATGATGATTGCATAAAATCCCACAAAAATAACAAAATGGCAAGTTACGTAAAAAATGACATGCTCCAAAACTTGCTCAAAAGCCATAACTAATGCTACCAAAATATTAACTATGTTTTTATTAAGTAACGTTCTCACAGAAATTATTGGAATTATATTAGGTCTCTTATTAATTTCAGAATCTTTTCTGTTTTCAAAAAAGCATTCCCTCCATATAGAAACTTTTGAAAATATTATGGGTTTCAAAGTTTTTCTTAATAATTTCATTGAACTTTTAAAATTCAATAGTAACTATTTTCATAATAAAAGTTTGCGCAAAATATTTCTTTTAGTAGTATTTTCAAACTCTGAAATGCTTCTGTTGCAATAAGACCCTTTTAAATAATTCTGTTAGAATGCCACAAAAAATTGAGAGAGAGGGTGCCTATAGACCACTTTCCTGCAAAAACCCAACCTGGTCTTTTGGAAATATTAAGCAAACCATCTTCTTTTCAATTTTGTCTCGTTCCTATGTTATAACTACAATCCCATTTTTCCTATCTCAATAAATTCTGAAATCTTTCCATCTTATAGTCCTTCCAGCTAAGCTCTTAAGTCTAGAAGATCAACTCCATTTGCATCTCTTAAGTTCACCAAATTATTGCATGTAGTTTTGGTCCAGAACTGAATCTCACCAAGACTTGCACTTGCAATTTGTTTATTCTTCCAAATAAACATACCACCCTCTCTATGATGCAATGAGGCATCATTCTGTAAATTTTGGTCATCAACAAAATAATTCATACTTAAACATCACATAGCCCTATTGAACAATACATTTTTGCATAACTGAAATAATTAAACACGGCACAGTTAAAGTACCGCACGACAAATGCTACTACAACAAAGGGTACGGGTTGGCAAGCTAGAAAATGTAAGATTTGCTGATAGAATGTTGCCTCACATTTCATGGACGGGATCCTTCTAGTTGGAAGATCACATACCCATGGTGCGCTCTCTAATGTCACGGATGGGCTGTTTCACCTTGGAAGAACCTTCATGGGTGCCCTCCTCGTGGTCGTGGTCCATGAGATCTGACTTGGAAATTGAGGATCTCAAGCCGCCGCCGTAGAACGTGTCCTTCAGAAATGACAAAATGGGCTCGATGGCGTATAAAGCTCGCAAATCCTTGACCGCTTTGCGGAGGAGATCAGCGGCAGGGCCATCGGAAAGATCGACGGCGGTTGAACTGGAGGCGTTGGGGATGGACCACTTAACCTGTGACATGGCCCGCGTGAAGCCGTCGCTGTGGACGAGCTTGATGTCGTAGCCAGCTTTCCCGAGATATAGTAATAAGATAGCCCGCTGACATGAAGCCCTTGGCGTGGCAACGTAGTCAATGTCTTCGCCGGCTTCCGCGGCAACATGTTGCTCCTGGATCGACAGGTCGAGGCGAACGGCGACCACCTCGCCAACGTCCGCTGGAGAGGCCACGGTAAACCTCTTCTTGGCCGAACGCTCGTCGGGCTCCCTAGGATACGTGGTCGAGCTTAGGCTGCGATATTCTGGAGCAGGGGATGTGGATCTGGCGGGGAGGGACACTGCAGTCCTCATCTAAAAACTCAGGGGAGTGGGGCGACGGTATGGGAATCGCTGGGTAACCTGAACTTTATCATCTAAGCTAGGAGGAACGGGCAGACTGACAGGGGTTGGCGGCTATGCCGACGATGGCCGCGAGCTAGGGTTTGAGGGGGAGGGGGCGGGTGGGGGAGTGTGGAGGGGGGTGGTGTTTGAGGATACGCCGCGGCTACTGAAAATTTTACTAATGGTGGGTGGAGATGGTGGTGGACGAGGGAGGGCGACGGTTCAAGTGCCTCGGCTACTGCAATTTTACTATAAGGCCGGTGCTGGAGGAGTGTGGGCGACGGTTGAAGTACGACGGCTACTAAAATTTGGGTAAAGGAATTGATGCGGGGCGGGAGTGCCCAAGATCGCGCATGATCCAATAAACAATATACGTGTATGATAATAAGGAAAAGTGGCGCGGAACCGCCGATTTTTGCAAAGCTGAAGGCAGGTAGTTTGTTTTTATATTTCTAGCTAGTTGGTCTATCGCACATGGTTCGTCCTAATTACCAAATAAACTTATCCGCCTTTAGCTTGCACAGGTGGTGGTTTTACAGCGCACTTCATCGCACACGGTTAAGCCAGTACCTCCACCCTTTGCTCGCACTTGCACGGTCGTGGTGATTTTACAGCGCACTTGCATCGCACACGGTTGAGCCAGTACCTCCACCTTTGCTCGCGCTTGCGCAGGCATGGTGATTCACAGCACACTTGTATCGCACACGGTTAAGATGTTATACTCGTGTCCGTTGAGCGTCATCAGAGTCTTTGCAGCAAAAAATAACGTTAGAGAGGGTCAGAAGACAACCACACCAGCATGTGGCCCAAATATATATATGAGTGAAAAGGGTGGTCTGTGATGTTCAAAATTCCAATGCACAACTTTGACCGCGCGGGCCCATGGTTGGGCGCATCATCGAAGATCGATGAGAGGGGCCAGAAGTTAAGAACCACCTGGAAGTGGCCAAATATATGTAGGAATATTGGGGATGTGTAAAACTTTAAATACACAATGCATAACTTTGGTGGCACCTGCCTCGTAAACCCAAAAGCACCCTTGGATATATATATATATATATATATATATATATCGTACCTAGCTAGGATGCTTGGCCCACCACCTCCCACTTCGTGTCAGCGGGGCGGATGCACGTAATGATCGATACTTTAGTCATACATGCATGTTGCCATGACCTACCATAAGACGGACCAATGAATCTATCGTTTGCTCAAACGACAGTTGTTGTTGTCGATAAACCACTTGGGCCAGTAAATTGAACCATCGTAAAAATTCCACGAGAGGGACCACAAAACCAGCACCTCTTGCATGCGGCTCAAAATGATGTACGTTGGGAAGGGGTGATGTGTGTTTTCAATATAGAATAATGTACAATTTAGATGTGGTGCCTACCTCTCAATACAGACAACAACCATGAAGGCAAGGTAGTTAAGGACGAGATACGCAGGGTTTGATGTAGGTCGAACCCAATCCGAGCATGTGGGAGGGAATCCTGACAACGCATAGCTCGAGCTTTGGTTGAGCGACATGTGACGGTGACCGTCCCTAACACGAACTAGGAGGAATCCATTCACGGCCAACACATACCCCTCACTATCGGTCAAAGAGATGACATATATACACTAAGGGAGCCCACAGATATGAGTTTCGTCACAAAAAACCGCACAAGGAAGATGTGGTCGATCAAAAGACCCCTTATACACTACATGCAGCCTGAAAATATGTATGGGTACGGTGGTGTGTGATGTTTTTAAATGCCAAATGCACAACTTCGATGGACCACCAACTACATTACAAACCGAACACTGTACCCGACTCCAAGCCTGGTTCAATACGTACGATGCATGTTTCCCAATTTCAAGGTGACGGCGGCAGGGGGGTCGTCCCATGCATGCGCTCGAACTTTATTTAGTCTAGCATGGGACACATCTATATATATATATATATATATATATATATATATATATATAAATTCTATTAATAACCCGGGGTGAAGAATAAGTAATTCTTCACCCCAGCCATCCGACCGAGCCAGCCAGAACAATATTTCTCAGATTTGACTTCCCTCTGTAATTTTTCTCACTCCCTGAGGTAATTTTAGGTTACCACTTCACATGCCGGGTTACTTCTTTTTTTTAGAAAACGTGCACGACCTCTGAAAAGATAAAGGGCACGCAATATTTTTAGCTAGTCGTGGGGATTACTACTACTCAGCCCACTTTCCTGTTCTCCTATAATCATGGCGATGCCGAGAGGTTGAACTTCAACGGCAAATACTGTGCGATGAGCGGCGGCTACTTGAGGGTGTGGTGGTCAATGGGCAGGCGGGGCCGTGGTGCTCGGCGCCGCGGTGAGCGGCGGCAGGCTTTGGGGTTGGGCGGCGCTGCGGCGGATATCGTGGCAGGTGACCTCGGCGTCATTGGGGCTGTGGATGGCTCGGCAAGTTGGTCGGGGATTGTTCTCTTAACTGCGTTGTGCATGGCCTCTCATCACGGCTGACGGAGACAAGTGTTCGGTGGTTCCATGCCACCGAGGATTTGCAGGAGACAACGGATCTGTGACTGTGAGTACATTGTTGCAGCTTTCCCTCGGGATAAAGAAGATTGGGATTTGAAATTTGATGCGTGCTTACCTTAGACCAATTTACTTTTTGCCATGAATTTCTTAGTTACGGGGTGGGATATGAGGGATTTTTACTATCTAATTCTTGTATGCATGATTTTCTAATTATTTTTAAGATGTGATCTCGTTGTGTGTTGCGGGGGGTGCGCCCATTGGTCGGCGGCAGCGTTGAGGCCAGCAGGGACGCGGGGGGCTTCGCGACTGGTGGAGGCTTCGTCGGTCGACGGCCAGGCCTTGCGGGAGGCTTCGTAGGCTCGTAGCATGGTGTTTGGCCTGCACCATGTCCGGTGTCCTGGGCAGCATTGAGCATCTCGATTGCAATTTCCCTACCTGAGTGCCACTAGTCGCCCCAACATCCAGATCTTGCCCATATTAACCAGGCAGAGGATGAGAGGACCCCCAGGTGCCTCAAAAGGTTATGGTTATTTTTGTTCTCGTGACTTTAGGAGGAATCTTACTTGTTCCTTTCTTGTATGTATAACTCTTTGACCCAATTCTTTGATACGGTGTGTCAGAAACTCAGAATAGGATAAGTTACGGTGATTGTATGATTGATCTACCTGCAGTTGTGAAATGATCCGATTTAGTTGGACTTCGTTGCACGAGCTCGTCTTAGGGAAAACAATTAGCCAACTTAGCTCAAAGAAATTTAAAGGAGGTTAATCAGAATCTGATTTGCGTGATAGTATTCTGAAAAGTAACCTGCAGCCTGTTATTGCAAATGGCAAGAAGAGTAGGCATTTATTGCTTTTACTAATGGTCTTGTTTCCTTTTGGAGTAGGTTACTACTTTATTATGTCGTTAGTTTGTTTTCTTTTGGGTTCAAGCGAATCATTGTTTTCGAATTCATAATGTCCATTTGATTTTCACGGAATGGAAAGTGTCTGCCTCAAGTGCTAACCTGATAGAATAAAACTCTGGGGCAGAATCCAGTTTTGTGTTTGAGCCCTTGGAGTCTAATTTCTACAATACTTCAACACATATTTGTTGGGAAACAGTTTTGTGTTCTTTAATCCACTTTGTACGTTGTCCACTAGCTACTATAATGCATGAGGAGGAGCTGAGAAATTACTGATTTTCAGTGTTGTTTCTGTTTATGTCGTAGCCGGGTGTGGCATGAGGTGATCTCAAGCCTAATTTATTCTACCTGAATCTAATGACGAAATTGCTTCACACACGATACACATGAACGATCTGCGAACGATGCCTTCTCTACACATCAGCTAAAAAAACAAAACCAATCGCCTCGTGCGTTCACGGACGCGGTTGGAGCTGCCACATGGAATCGTCCATGAGTCGGCTGCTGGGTTGTCGTGTGTATAGCAGCGCTGATCTAATGAACTTCTTTTTTTACTTAAGATTGTGTTATAGTTTTCATCTGAGGTTATTTGATTCAGAAATAAAAAAGTTCTATCATCAGATTGCAGCAGCCGCCAAGGTAAATCTTTACCTTCACTCAAGTGACTAAGAGAAGTTAGAAAAGAAATGATGAGAGAAGCCAGACAGCCGATTGAAGAAAGCAAATGAAAACACAAGATAGAGACAAGCTGCATTTATTCCCCAGGGTTACGTTTACCTTCTAGATACTTATCAGTACGATTCTCCTTCTCTTGTACATAATTAGTCAGTACTGGTTATTACTGAACACTTGTTATTTTTGTTTTAGGAGAACACTTCAAGTCCATCTGATTCCTTTTTTTCGTGCGAAAGTATATCTGATTTTTTCATACCTATCAATGGGGATAATGAGGTTGCTGACATGCCCACATCTTCAGAGGTACATGATTTCTGTTGTTTTACGCTCTGCTAAAAATAATATATTCGGCCATTTAATTTAGAATGGGGCTGGAAAGCTTCTGCTGTATTAGGATGGTCATCCCATCATTGTGAATCTACTCTGTTGTGGAAAGAAGGAAATCAAAAAGGGTAAAACACAATAAAATGTGAAAAACAAGCTGCACACTGCAAGCATCGACGAATAACACCCCAAGAAGAAGCATGAATCATCTCAGCCCAATGCAATTAAATGTGATCTGAATGTGCAATGTCACTGAATTGTTAATAAAGAGTATACTGTTTTGTTAGCTTTTGAGTTAGGAAAGCCACTGCCATGGAGGCCGATCATATCATTGATTAGATCGAAAATTAAACACTGCAGTGGCCTGATCTTGCTAAACTTGAATCGGTCTAATAAAAATATGGATTTTCACTTTTGATCTGCATTTTGTTGACGTTCTCTATAAGGAAGGGTTCAAAACTTTCTCAAGGTTCAGAACTGAATACTAGCGGTACCTGCTTGCGGTCAGGTTTTCTTTTTTCAATGCATGGTGCATTTGTAGCTCTTTGTCTCATCTATGAAGGCACTGCATACACCTATAGTACACTAACCTTGCTAAGCTTAGATTTTCGCATTTTTACATTGTGCTTAAGGTGAATGTTGAATGAATTTGTACGGTATGCTAGATTTCTTACCTGGGTGGTTGGGAACCTGTCCTTATGTTGGTAGATACTGACCCTCACGCAGCCTGTCAATATTCAAGGGTGCTGCAAATTCGAGTTGATATATTTCAGTTGCCTCTACATGTTTGTTGTACTTCTGAGAACTGAAAATATTCTGTTTTACAGGTACTTGTTCAAGTGGTTGTCAGCTAATGTATGAGGGATAGAGAGTAATGTTTTTATATTTAGGATGGGTATGAGTAATGTTAAATTGAAATTTCAGAACTTCTTTTGCAAATAAACAGTAGCAAAATTCAGGTTTTGGCGAGAGGAAAAGTGAACCTAAAGGCTACAGTGCAATTTAATAGGATACTATGCTGCTTCTAGCCCATGGATTAGAATGTATTAATCTCTATAGTCCAGGAGACATTGCTGAACAGATGAAGTTGATGGGGTATCTCTGGTCGCCTGCAAATTAAGCTAATTGAAGATCAAGCTCGGCAGTACTCAGTTTTCAAGTTTGGTGGTACTCAGATTTCAAGTTCGGCAACGCTCAGTTTTGTAATAGTGATTGTTGAATGTTTCCTGCAGCTGATTACTTAGTGCCAAGTGCCGTTCAATTAGCTCTGGATGAATTTTATTTGTAATCGTAAGGATGGATTTTGTTATGTGCGATATTTCCCAGAACCAGTACATGGAATCTATCTAGTATATTAGACAACTTTCTTATTTCGTGGTTACTAAAAATGCCCTTGTGTACAGAATGAATTAATGGCCTTATGTTAACCAAAAAATGCTGCTACAGAACTGAGATAGTGATGGCATATGTTAGTTAAATAAGTTACCGGTTTTCATTTTTTGCTGGACCCGGTGTACTCGGTCCAACAGAAATAGTAATATATCTAGCTACTCATTGCCTAAGATTACATAAAATGCTGCAGATTAAAAATCATTCCATAAGATTACGGCAACATCCTTTGATTTCTATACTTCTACGTTGATGGGCCATATAGGCTGCACGCATGCACAAAGTAATTTACTAGCATGCACGAGATAATATTATGGTTGTCTCTTTTGCTTTACGGAATAGAAGTTCCCTTTTCAGTTTCAGCATGTAATTTTACCTCACAGGATTCTCTTTCTTACGTTTTCAAATATGGCTGTAAGAGATGGACTGGGAATTCCTCACCCAGGGTGGCGAATATATATATAGGGTCACGCTATTCGTCACCCTGGGTGAGGAATTGTTATTCTTCACTCCCCTCTATTTTACCATCAATGCACCGTAATTTTACGTTCCGTAAGTTTTGTATTATTTCGGACGCAAAAAGAGACCGTAAGAAAATATATAATTGCTGTAAAAAATATTTTATGTTATGTAAAATTACAAACATAAAAATATAGTCTAAAATACATATAAGCTGTAAATTTTCTTGTCTTATGACCTATATTTTTATTTTCTTATGTTAAATTTTACCCGGGGTGCAGAATAAGTTATTCTTCATCCGAGGTAATCTTACGATTATTTCATAATTAAATTACGTTTCGAATTCAAATAGTTACATTCCTATTGATTCACTACGTAAAATTTAACATAAGAAAATAAAAATATAGGTCATAAGACAAAAAAAATTGTAGTTTATGTGTATTTTAGACTATATTTTTACGTTTGTAATTTTATATAACATAAAATATTTTTTACGACGATTATATATTTTCTTACGGTCTCTTTTTACGTCGGAAATAAGACAAAACTTACGGAACATAAAATTACGGTGCATTGATGATAAAATAGAGGGGGTGAAGAATAACTATTTCTCAACCAGGGTGACGAATAGCGCGAAATATAAATATATATATGGGATAACATTATTCTAATCCCAGGATTATAATAGTTATTCTGAAAACTTTCAGCCCTATAAGGGCCCGATAGGGTCCTCCTGAACTCCCGAGTTGGCACCGAACAGGGAAAAAAGCCCACATGCATCAGCCCCCCGACCCACCATCCATCGCTAACCGCCCCACTACCCACCATCCATTGCCACCGCCCCCAATCGGCGCCGCCGTCATCTCCCGGAGCGCGCCACCGCCCCCAACCAGCTCCGGCACCGTCCCTCATCGCGAATCGCGCCATCGTCTCCGACCGGCCGCCACCGTCGCTCGCCGCGGATCGCGCCGCCACCATCGTTCCTCGCCCTGGATCGGGCCGCCTCCACCGTCCCACGATGTGGATCGCGCCGCCGCAATCGGCACCAACCCACCTCCCATCACCAGGAACCTGTCGCCGCGCGAGCTTGCTCCACTTGCCACCACGACCTTCCTCCAACTTCCACGTGACCTTCCCTCCACAGCCACATGCCACCACCGGAGCCCTGCCACCCAAAGCATCTCTAGCCGCCAGCCGCCCAGTCCCCGGCCCACTACCGAGCAAGAGTTTGACCCGCCCTTGCCCTCTTCGCGGCCGGCGAGCAAGACGCCGATTCCTAGCAGATCCTGGCTTCGGGAGGCCATGGGGTCGCCGTCTCCCACGGCCCTGGCGGGCTGCTCTGTAGACAAGCTGGCTCCGGCCATGCTCGAGGCCGCCGACGGTCTTCCCTGCTCCTCCGAGCTGCAACAACCACCGCTCGCCTCCATGGCCGAGGAAGGAGGACGCCGATGGCCCATTCTTTCCCATTCGGCTTTCTCTACCACGGACGTGTGCATGTGTGCTATGTGCGTGAGTGCGATGCAGATAATTGTGTAAAAAAGCATTTTCAATTGGGTAAAAACTACTTGATGGTTGTCGAAGTTCAGACATTTGTATTGGTGACGTTTGGTGATTATAGAATGAGAAGTAGTGTGTGCAGTTTTGTGCCTGTAAGGTGTTTGTGTTTATGTGCCACTGGCTTCTACACGCCCCTGATTTCACTTTTACATTTTCCGGTGACTTGAAAAAAAAATTCTGATGGATATATGCGGGCCAAAACACTTGTTCTACTGAGTACCAGCATACTAGGTGCTTTTTAGCGACCACGCACGTGAATTCTGTTTGCACATTTCACTTGTTGACATGTACAGAAGTTCAAATAGAAAAAAACAGCCATGTTCAATGTTTATAAAGATCAAATTTCCCTGTTTTAATAAAAATATAGCCATGAAGTTCAAATTTAAAAACCAACCAGGTTCGATGCATACAAAAAACGTCGGTGCACGACCTCATGTGCCACGTTGCTGCAGTCGCACCCTTTGAGCGCGTGTAGCCATGGTTGCCCACCTCTACCCATGTGCACCTCTTCCCTTGTCGTGCAACCATGGTTGCCCACAAAATTAAAATAAAGAGCACTTCCAAGAAGTTTATAAAAACTGATTTCCTCGGTTTCTAATAAAATTTAGAAGTTCAAATTTAAATAATAGAGATATTCATTGTTTTTCCGTTACTATACTAAATAAAAACAAGAAGTTCAAATTTAAAATTTGGACAAGTTTAGTGTTTTTCAAAAAACTTTGATTTTTCTCGTTACTAAAGAATAAATCAAGAAGTTCAAATTAAAAATATGGGAGTATTTCCATCTATACGAAAAACCCAAAACTATTTATGTTTCTAGGAAAAATAAAAGTATAAAGTTCAATTTAAAAAATGATTGATGCTTATTTTAAAAAAATCTAAGAATTAAACTAAGAAGTTCAAATTAAAAAAATTGAGAAGTTCAAACTTTATAAAAAACTCAGATTTTTCCTCGTTACTAAAGAATAAAATAAGAAGTTCAAATTAAAATAAAAGGAAGAACTAAAAATGTTAAAAAAGAATAGTTTTTAGAAAATTAGAAGTTCAAACAAAAACAACGAAGTGGTTTGATGTTTGTTCAAAAATCTAGGATCATACCGTTTTAGAAAAAAAATCCGGATATCCATTATTATGAAAGAATCAACCATGAAGTTCAAATTGAAAAATAGTCAAATTCGATGTTTATGTATTAAACAAAAACAACTCTTTACTCAAAAATAACAAATGTGAAGTTCAAATTAAATTAACAAAGAAGTTCAAAGTATATAAAAACCTAGGATTTCAAGTTCAAAAAACAAAGAAAAACATCATTTTGGACAATTTTAAAAGATAACTCATAAACAAAAAAAATGAAGCTGTTTGATTTTATAAAAAAACTTAGATTTCCCCCGAGACTAAAGTTTAAACCAAGTTCAATTTTAGAAAACGAAGTGGTTCAATGTATATATAAAACTCAGTTTTTTCGTTACTGAAGAATAAAACCAAGAAGTTCAATTTGAAAATGTGGAGTACTTTGATATTTATTTAAAAACTCTGATTTTATTTGGTTACTAAAGAATAAAACCAATAGGTTCAATTCAAAATAACGAAGAAGTTCGATGTTTCTAGCAAAACTCCAATTTTCATATTTCAAAAATAACAAAACAAAGTTCAAATTAAAATGTTAGAGCGGTTCGATGTCTACAAAAAAACTTAGTTTTTTAGTTACTATAGCGAAACATAGAGAAGTTTAAGTTGATAACCGCCGAAAATTCACGTACTGCATGGTGCGTGTTTTGTGTGAGAAAAAAATAAGAAAAAAGCAGAAGCCTAAAAAATGTTGTTAGAAGTTCAAGTGCTCAGCTCGGGAACGTTCAAAAATTCTTATGAAAGATGTTCACCGTGTATTTATATGTCCAAAACCACATACAAAAAATATTGTTTTTGGTGTTTTAAAATAATTCTCTCAAACCAGAGAGAAGTTCAAAGTGATAACAACTGGAAGTTCACGTACTACATGGTATGTATTTCATATAAGAAAAATACAATAAAGTGAAACAGAGTGAAGTGCAAACACACATGCCCCAGAAGTTCAACTACTTCACGCGGTGCAAAAAACAGCACGTCGAGAACAGAGTGAGGTTCAAACAGACATGCCCGAGAAGTTCAACTACTTCACACAGTGCGTTTCCATTCGCAATGAAGGCAGAAATTATGATCTCGTCATTTCTCTAATTTACTTCAAAACGACAGGAATATCATTTGTGTAAGTTCAAGTCCTCGGTCGGAGAAAGTTAAAAATATATTATGAGAGAGGTTTGTACAAAAAGAATATCATT
Organism: Triticum urartu; assembly: GCF_003073215.2. Lineage (NCBI taxonomy): Eukaryota > Viridiplantae > Streptophyta > Magnoliopsida > Poales > Poaceae > Triticum > Triticum urartu. The sequence goes on from NC_053024.1 coordinate 50,871,751, forward strand.
TGTGTAGAACTGACGAAATGGATGAGAAAATTACAAACGAAAATATGTCACAGAAGTTCAACATGAAAACAGCAAGAAGTTCGACTACTACGCTGAATGAATTTTAGATGAAAAACTTTTAAAATCGTCGCGAGTATGAAAAAATGATCAACACGGGGAAGTTGCGTGTTTACGGCAGCTTTCCATCGGTATATCACTTTCTCAATTCCGGTGAATGGATGGAGAGCTACTAGCAGTGGATGGAGATCTACGAGCAAAAAAAGCACGTGAAAAACAGAGTGAAGTTCAAGTAGACATGCCGAGAAGTTCAGGTTCTTCACGCGGTGCATTTTCGAAGAATCTGTTTCGCGATAAAGGCAGAACGAATGATCTCGTCATTTTCGAAATTACTTGAAAACGGTCAGGATTCAGAGAAAACCATCAACATGAAAAAGTTTCGCATTTTCCGTAGCTTTTCAGCGGTATATTATTTTCCCATTCCGATAAAGTTTGTAGAAATTACGGTAAACATACGTTTTTAACCATTTTCAAAACTGACATAAAACCGTAATGAATTAGGAGAAACAATATGTACAAAAAAGTTTTGCATTTCTTCAAGCTTTCCAATGCCATATCATTTGCTGCATTTGTACGTACGGTTAAAAAATTAGCTCGAAAATATGAACTCGGTGGAACTTGTACCGTTTTCTAAATTACTTTTAAACCATTCAAAATTAGAAAACACTTTTAACATAAAAAGTAGCGTATTTTCATAAGCTTTCCAACGCCATATTATTTGCCTCAATTGGATTAGCCGTTTAGAAATGGCATCGAAAATACAAACTCTGGTGTTCGGTTTGCGAAATTTTATGATTTTCTGAATTACTCTTTAACTGTAGGGATTTAGAGAAAACTTTCAACATGTGGAAGGAGCGGTTTTGCAGCATCTTTCCAACGCCATATTATTTGCCTCATTCCGATAAACGGTTTAAAAATGCGATTGAAAATACGATTCACGTTTTTTATATGAAGAAAAAACGGTTTTCAAAACTGCTCTTAAACCGCTTACATTTTGCCAAAAATTTAACTTGGGTCATGATACTGATGTCCATAGCTAACCAACGGTATATCGCAAGCCCCATTTGGACACCTTTTAGCTGAAGTTCAACCTAGTACTCGGGGAAGGTCAGGCGCGTTACTCAGGAAGTTCATGTTGTGATCAGAATATTATGCAAATAACTTTGAAAGTTGGTCGTTGGATGAAGCCAATCCGACAGTACAGAGATGGCAAATCTGAGCACAACTAGCCGTTGGATATCATCTACATTCTACTAGATTCTGCCACATGTAAAATCTAGAAGACTCCATGGTTGAACTTAAGCATAATGCACAAACCTCAAAACACAAGCACTTTTCCTTTCTTCTCTAGAATCTTCCATATCTTAATTGCCAAAAAAATTCTAAATGAATTGTCACTTTTTGTTTTTACCTTTACAATGCACAATTAAATGAATCTTAAAATAGATTTTTTTATAAAACTAATTGATTTTGGATGAGATGAACTATAAGAATTAAACGAACATCTACATCATGCATATATGACTCAAACCTTCAATGAGCACTGACACTGGTAGCGGGAAAACGATGGGAGAAGAGGCGGGAAACCAATGAGAGGAGTGGCAAGAAACGGTAGCCTGTTTTGAAAACCTAGTAGAGAAGGAAGCGTGAGCTAGCACGACGCATGCGCACAGTGCTTACCCATGTACTGCATGTGTTGTCGAAAGGGCTCAGGGATGTCGTTCGATCTAGGAGCATCCAACGGTGCACACGTACGATCCGTGGGGTTTGGGTTCTGGCCAATCAGAATGCACGACTCAGATCGCGCGCGCAGCAGGGGGGAGAATATCATACGAAAACCAACATTCGGTGGAAACCGGTGAAAACCACGAGAAAAAGAGGTTTTGAAGTTTCAAATTTTTTTGAAAAAAATGCGGGATGTTAAGAGGATGATGTTTTATTGCCACACAAAATTTCAAGTTGAAACACATTACGAGATGTGAGCTATGAAAAAGACAAAATCAGCGTTGAATAGTAATGTCACTATTCAGGGCTGAATTTGTCTTTTTCATAGCTCACATCTCGTAAAGTTTTTCAACTTGAAATTTTGTGTCGCAATAAAACATCACCTTCTTAACATCCCACATTTTTCAGATCTTTATGAAACTTTAAAATATGGTTTACACGAAGTTTTCATTGAATATCGACTTTCGTGAGTGAACCATGTGCTATTTGAAAACATTTCGTGAGAAGAATCTCGAATTTTAAATCCCCGTAAATCCAAAAGTAAGCTAAAAATCGTGAAACCTGCCATGGTGTCATGACATGGCACTTATATGTCGAGGAATTTTTTCATCCATTGTGGCCCAAGTTTTATTACAAGCCTCTTACAAACCGGGGCTTCTCTCAAAGAAGCCTCGTGGTTCCGATAGGGAAACGTGTCCCCCTTGTGGGCGAAACATAATCGCTAACTCTTTTCGCCTTGTATTTTCTTCTACAGGCAACATGGAACGAAAGGATATCCGTGCTAAAATTTAAACTTATTCAGGGTTCGTTTGGCCTTTTTAAACACTAATTGATTTTCCTAGGCATTTAATGTCCATAATTCAAATCTGAACTTCAAATACATGCTCTAGTTCACCAAAATGGCTAGAAAATTCATACATGTGTCCTTGGGTGCATGTTTAGGTCCCTTGCCAGGAATGGGAACGAATTACAACCGTACCCGCATCCTGGCTCGTCCTCAAACATTTGGAATCCCGGTTTTTAAATCCCCATAAATCCTAAACTCACCAGAAAGTCATCAAAGGTGGCATGGTGTCATGTAGGCACATATATGTCATGGTAAAAACATTGTCCAATTTGGGCCAAGCTTTATTAGAAACCTCTTACAAAAACTGGAGCTTCTCTCAAAGAAGCCTCATGGTTCCGATAGGTAAATGTGTTCCCCTTGTGGGCGAAACATAATCACTGCCTCTTTTCACCTTGTATTTTCTTCCATGGGCAACATGGAACGACATGACATCTGTGTTGAAATTTAAACTTATTTAGGGTTTGTTTGGCCTTTTTATATATACACTAATTGAGTTTCCTAGGCATTTAATGTCCATAATTCAAATCTGAACTACAAATACATGCTCCAGTTCACCAAAATGGCTAGAAAAATTATACATGTGTCCTTGGGTGCATGTTTAGGTCCCATGCCAGGAATGGGAACGAATTACAACCGTACCGGTGTCCTGGCTCGTCCTCAAACATTTTGAATCTCGGTTTTTAAGTCCCCATAAATCCAAAACTCACCAGAAAGTCATAAAAGGTGGCATGGTGTCACGTCATGGCACATATATGTCATGGTAAAAACATTGCCAATTTGGGCCAAGCTTTATAACAAACCTCTTACAAACCGGAGCCTATCGCAAGAACCCTCGTGGTTTTGATAGGGAAACGTGTCCCCTTGTGGGCCAAATGATAATCACTCCCTCTTCTAGCCTCGTATTTTCTTCTACACGTGACACGGAACAACGGGAGATTCGCGCTGGAATTTGAAATTATTCAGGGTTTGCTTGACCTTTTTTATTCATTAATTGAGTTTTCTAGGCAATTTAATGTCCATAATTCAAATCCGAACTACAAATACATGCTCCAGTGCACCAAAATGGCTAGAAAAAACGTACATGTTTCCTTGGGGTACATGTTTAGGTCCCATGGAATGAATGGGAACGAATTCAACCGTCTCGCCGTCCTGGCTTGGCCACAAACATTGTGAATCTCGGTTTTTAAATCTCTATAAATCCAAAACTCACTAGGAAATCATGAAACTTGGCATGGTGTCACTACATGGTACATATAATTGTCCAATTTGGGTGAAGCTATATTACAAGCCTCTTACAAACCGGAGCATGTCGCAACCCTTGTGGTTTCGGTAGGGAAACATGCCCCTCCTATGGGCGAAACAATAATCGCTGGCTATGCTTGCCTTGAACTCTGTTTTCCACAGGCAACATACAATAACAGGACTGTCGGGCTGAAATTTGAAACTGTTCAGGGTTCGTTTGGCCATTGTATATATATTACTAATTACTAAGTTTTCTATGCATTTAATGTAGTCCATAATTCAAATTTGAACTACAAGCACTTGCTCCAGTGAGGCAAAATGGGTGGGAAATCGTACATGTGTCATTGGGTGCATGTTTAGGTCTCATTTAAGGAATGGGAATGAATTACAAACTTGTCGTCGTCCTGAAACATTGAGAATCTCGGTTTTTAAATCCCAGTAAATCAAAAACTCACCCAAAAAACATGAAATTTGGCATGGTTTCATGACATGGCACACATATGCCGTGGTAAAAAATCGTCGAGTTTGAGAAGAGACGCACACATTAGTAGCCAATGAAGTCCCTTTTGAAACAAAAAGCTGACACGTTAATATCGCAAACGGTTGTGTTACATTAGCCGTGTCGAAATTTAACCATACTCGATGGCGTGCGTGCAACTGTTTGATTAGACAGGACAAGCGCGAGAAGTCCGCCGTGCAGGCTCGACGGGACGCGTGTGAGCAGTCCACCGTGCAAGATCGATGGGACGCGTGCATCCTGTCCACCTCGCAGGCTCGACGGGACACGTGCGAGTAGGGCCGCCCATGCTCACCGGGAAGCGAGCTCTTTGACCTCCATGCACCAGTCTCCGCCCACCTCGCTCACAACTTCTCCATTAATGGGTTAATTAAAGCACCTGGACGGAGGGTGTTTGCTTGTGATCCCATGGCAGCATTTGCTTTGTTTGTGTTTTCAACTCGTATTCCTCCCTAATTTAAATTTCCACATAGGGCAACAGATAATACGACCACAGATAAAATGGCAATGAATAATACGACGACAAATTTACAATGGCGCAGATAATAATTGTCTTACATATTCTGGAGAATTTAAAATGCCACATGCGGCAAAGCCCGGAAGACACGGGGGCAAGAGAAGAAGGAAATTGCAGACAACGATCTGGGTCGCTACTGTCTCTACTCGTTGATGGATCACCGGGCGACAAAATCCTCCAGCTCCTTCTTCAATTCCTCACGACTTTGCTTGAAAGCAGCCATGGATTCCTCCACCTCCTGCCTGCGCTCAATCTGGAGCTTCCTCAAGCCACCCATCAGTTCCTCGATGACCTCTTTCAGCATCATCTCCGAGGCACTGCTCTGCTCATGCAGCATCTTCCAGCCGGCGGCCTCCTCCTCCTTTTTGGCAAGAAACTTGAGGAGCTTTGTATTGTCACCCATGAGTTGCTCGACAAGGCTGGTTGCCTTGTCAACCGAGGCATCGCTAATCTTGAGCCGCTTCATCAAGATGTCGACCAGCTCCTGCTGCGTAGTGATACCAGCGAGAATGTTGTCGTTGCGGGTGAAGGATTTTAGGAATGTCTGCTCGTCGTGATGGCCGATGCCGCGAATGCGCTTGTGAGAGCCCTCGCATGCCCGTGAGAGCTCGTTCGAGGGCTCCACGGCGCGTCGGGACATCTCTGTTGCGGCTTCGCGGTGGGACCTCTCTAGTGCTTCCACAGCCTTGGTCTTTGCTGCACAGTTATATGTCCACCCTAAACTCCTCCTATGGTCATGGTGGAATGACTTGACAAGAAAGACCGGTTTTGTGGGTGATGAGGAGAGGAACTGTGAAGTAATTTTCATGTGGGTAGTTTGTATAGCCCGGTGCTAAGTGTGAACACATATTAGTTTGATAGATGTGAACATATTTTCAATTACTTATTGCGTTGTAATCTACAATGTGACGAGAAACAAGGTCAAAATTTACTGATGGCAGAAGGTTGACCACGTGGTTGCTTGCCGTTGAGGCGGCCGCGGCGCGCTCTACTCTGGCATCCCTGTGCGCGCTCTGCTCGCCGTTGAGGCAAATTTACAATGGCAACGGTTAATAATTATTAATAATTGTCTTACATATTCAGGATAATTTAAAATGCCACATGCGGCAAGGCCCAGAACACTCACGACCTACATATGCATAAAACCATAATAAAATATAAGCTAAAAGGCCGAGCTGGTGGCCTTCCGGCGATGGTATTCTCGGACTCCATGATCAGCATGGCACCCTTGCGGCCGTTCACTCCAAGTGTCCCGACTCGCCTCCGCCGATGGAGCTGCTGGCGCTGGGAGGCTCTTGGGGCTGCTGGGCCTCTTCCAGAAGAGCTTGACAGCATGCAATCACGTGCATGACAACTCCGCAGAACCGCTTCATTTCCATGTCTCTGGCCTAGTAGAAAATTCCGTCCATCACCTGCATCCTCAAGATATCACGTTGGCGATGTTTAACTTAGTCGGGGACGTCAACTCCGCCAAGGATGCGCTTGAGCCTGGCCACCACATCATCGGGATCGAGGTTGACATGGCCGCCATGGGCAATGATGAAACCGCAGGCTGCCTTTGTCTTGACTGAAACACAGAGGTCCTCTACCCATTCCTTGCAGGGCTTCAGGCTCTCGATGAGCACTGGTGATGGCGGCTCTTCAGGTGGGTCATCGATCATGCCGCCGAGCAGCTCTGGATCTTTTGCACGGTGGATGGCAAACTGCTCATCACACCTCCTCTGCAATATGTCGATTGTGCTCCCAAGGACTGTCACGCCGATATCGCTGCTGATGGGCCATGGTGCCTGCATCGGCCGATGAAGCTCTTGCTCCCCGACCTGCTCTGGCTCGTTCTCCTCGCCGAAGATGTAACACAGGTAGGCATCGACATCGAAGCTTTGGTCGTTGCCTGGCATGCTTGGAATAACTAATGGCAGATGGGTGAGGACTAGATCTGCGTAGAGTGTCACGGCAGTGCATTGTCGCCTGGGTTATATATATGCAGCAAGCCGTTAGCTGGTGGCGGGAAACAGGTGAGGGAAGAGGCGTGGATTTTACAATTCACCCATGTGGAGCGCGGCAAGCATTCGCTGGAGCGCGGGAATACTAAGTGGAGCATACACACAACCCGAATACTTTATCCGGTGCCACATGTTATTTATCACACAAGTGTTAACATAAGGAAACGTGTGTGTAACTTACTAATCATCGCACACGAGTACTCACAGACGCATCATGTGCGATACTCCTAGCCACCGCAAGGAACTAGTTTGCATATTTCAAAGTTTTTTGTAAACACAGAATCGCACACGAACTAACTGTATTAACCGTCTGTGTTGTAATTTCTCATCGAAAACAGTTGATCCGAGTCGGCTGTTTGCCACGTATCACACACATCTTGTTAAGTTGAACCGTTTATGTTGTGTTCGCTAATAAAAAATAGTTCGTCCGAGTGAACCGTATGCCCTATATCACACACACCTTGATCTGGCTAATCATTTCTGTTGCACTGCCTAATAGCAAAGAGTTCATCGGAGCGAACTGTATGCCGTATATCGCACACACATTGATATGGCTGCCTGTTTCTGTTGTTCTGCCTCATCGCAAATAGTTCGAACGGGTTAACCGTGTGCCCTGAATCGCACACACAACTAAAATCTAAACCGTGTTTGATGGCTCTGCCATCGCAAACGTTTTGCACCTTTTTTGATGGTATTTTTACATCCCCATTTGTGATTAATGCATCGCACACAGTTTCATCAAAGGGTCTCTGATCGTAGTGTCGCGTTAGCAGCATCCTGCAGTAGAGTAGCCTCGTATTTCTTCTCTGATATTTAGGTATTTTTTGGCCAACTTGATATATTTATCTTGCAATGGGAAGAGGTGCTTTGTAGTGGGTTCGATCTTACAGTGCTTGATCCCAGTGACAGAAGGGGAACCGACACGTATGTATCGTTGCTACTAAGGATAAAACGATGGGGTCTATCTCTACATCGATAGATCTTGTCTACATCATGTCATCGTTCTTATTGCATCACTCTATTTCTCCATGAACTTAATACACTAGATGCATGCTGGATAGCGGTCGATGTGTGGAGTAATAGTAGTAGATGCAGGCATGAGTCGGTCTACAGATCTTGGACGTGATGCCTATGTTATGATCATTGCTTGGATATCGTCATGAGTATTTGAAGTTCTATCAATTGCCCTACAGTAATTTGTTCATCCACCATTTGCTATTTTTCTCGAGAGAAGCCACTAGTGAAACCTACAGCCCCCGGGTCTCTTTCTCATATTATTTGCCTTTGCGAATTATTTTCCTTTGCTTTTATTTTCAGATCTACTAAGCCAAAAACCCAAAAATACCTTTCTGCAATTTATTCTTATTTATTTATTCGGCGTTCGATCTATCAATCTACTACAAATTTACCTCACGTCCGTTTGCCTATCTTGAGGTGCCGTACCCCGGAAGGGATTGACAACCCCTTTAACACGCCGGGTTGCGAAAAGTTGTTATTTGTGTGCAGGTGTTGTTTATGTTGTGTTGCTTGGTTCTCCTACTGGTTCGATAACCTTGGTTTCACATATGAGGGAAATACCTACCGCCGCTGTGCTGCATCATCCCTTCCTCTTTGGGGAAATACCGACGTAGCTTTAAGCGACATCAATGTCATGTCGTATCTCAGCGATACCGATGGTCTGGAAGGAGAGGGTGAAGCAGGCTCCAGTGATCAAACAATCGAGGAGGAAGGACATGATCATGATGGCTCCGGTGACCGAATGCCGGTGGAAGAAGGAGACCGTGATGACGGCTCCGGTGACCGAACGGAGGAGGGAGTTGTTCCAAAGTCCGGCGAGGTATATATATTAATTAAGCCTGTGCTGACTAGCTAATTGATGCATTAATTGTTTTGGTATGTACACATATTAACTCTTCTTTCTTATTTTCTAGCCCTCCGGATCGAGCCAAACTTTGGTAACGACACGAGGCTCGAAGAAAAGGTTGCGCCAGGATGAAAGGTTCACGATCACAGCAATCGCGGGCGATGGCCAACCAAGTGAACCCAGCCAGACCAAGGAAGCATTTCCTGCTTAGTGCGGGGTTCTTGTTAGGGACATGACCCCGATCAGCATCCACCAATGGAATAATCCTAAGAACGAAGACCCTCAAGTTCCTTATGTCAACGATAGACAGAAGGATTACCTTTGGACCGCACTGAAGGAAAATTTCACCCTACCGCCAGAGGAGGATCCAGATAAGCAAGTTATAGAGCCAGTGGTCAAGGCTCGTGCTCTTAAGAAGATGGCGGATCTATTCAGGAGGTGGAAGAATGAGTTGAAATCAACGTATGTCAACAAAGGGAAGACTCCATAATTCACCGGCCAATTTGAGAAGATAAGAGATCACTTGCCCGCATTTGTGGCCTACAAGACATCGGAGAAGATTACGAATATGTCAGCGACAAACAAGATAAAATGCTGCAAAGAAGGAGCATCACCATCGCACGGGGTCAGGTGGCTACCTCAAAGCCCGGCCGTTGTGGGACAAGGCTGAGAATGACCTGATTTCTAAAGGGGTCAAACCAGAGACATTGCACTAGCCAAACCGTTCAAGGACTTGGTTCTTCGGGGTTGGGGGAACCTTGGACCCTGAAACTGGGAAGTGCGTTTGAACGGACAAGCAACCCGAAATACCCTTCAAGAAGCTTAAGAAGTATATCACCGTAGCGCAGCAAGGGACGTTCGTTCCCGATAGAGAGAACAACGAGCTCATAGAGGCCCTCGGGAATCCTGAGCACCCTGGACGAACACAAGGCACGCCAGGCTCCGTTGAGTGGAAGGTTGGGTTTCCTAGCGCAGGCGGTTACAAAACTCGAGAGAGGAGGAGGAAAGTGGAGCAGAGCGAACTGCAGAAGCTGAATGCAAGGGTACGAAAGCTAGAGGAACAACTTGATAGCCAGTGACCTGCCATAGCTACCCCAGAAGCTACCCCGCCATCTCAGCGGAGAAGCACCGTGGCTTCCACCGAGCTTGTTCAGCAGCCCGACTTCACGGCTCCTAGCTACCCCGTGGATGCTATCACGGAGGCTCAACATTGCCACCTTATGACGCAATGGAAGAACCTCAAAGTCAAGGCGGCTATCGGCTCTGTTGCACCTCCTGAACCCGATGCAACTTTTCACTGCCGTTCGATTCCACAAGGCTATGTTGTTGTGATGGTGGATGAAATAATGGAGGGATTTGAGGAGCTCGACCTTGACCACCCTACCGGTGAAGGGGAGACTTAGCTAGGTCTTGCTCTGAAGACTCTATGTATATGGCAGAAGGAGCACATCAAGCTTCCGAACTGGACGCTTCCGCCTCCTCCTCCTCCTCCGGCGAGTCGGGGCACTCCGCCTCCTCCTCCGGCGAGTTATCAGGGCACTCCGCCTCCTCCTCCAGCGAGTTATCAGGGCACTCCGCCTCCTTCTCCGGCACGTGAGGGCGGCACTCCGCCTCCTTCTCCGCCTGCTTTGGCGCATCCGAGCAGCCCACCTCCTCCTCTGCCTCGTCAGCAATGGTGGAAGCCAGACGCCGCCGCTCTGGCTGCTTCGACGCGTCAGAGCACTCCGCCTCCTTCTACTACTTGTCAGCAGCAACGGAAGAGAGACGTCGCGGCTCCGGTGTCTAGCAGTATAGCCAGAGGCGGGAGGCAATACAGATTCGGTCCATCTCTCAAGCTTGTAGAGAAGTTACCATACGAGATGACCGAGGAGGAATACACAAAGATCTATGAAGCCCAAGTGAAGGACTTCTTTGAAATGCGAAGAGCTATGAAACGTCCACCTCCAGAGGAGAGGATAGATCCGGTGAAACTGAAGCGCACTATCAATGCCCTGAAGCGACCATCACCGCCTCCGCCCGATGAGAACCATGTCTGCTGTCTTAAAAAGACATATGAAGATGCGCGGCGGTCAGGAACTACTTCAAGTGACAAAAGGTTAGCAGATCGAAGAAGTGGGAAAAAATTCCCCAGCTCGGAGAATGGGAGAACCAATCGTGCCCCCCGCTCAAGGTGTCTAGCGACATCGTCGCAAATCTGCCGGGATGGTTCCCGGTACTAATTCTGGTGATTACCCGCCCGACGGTGCACATTTTGACACAATGGAGGTGGACAAATTCAAATACCAGTACAGGAAGCCTCTCGTCAAAGATGGAAGTCCTCCTCTAACAACGATGATGCGAGTGGTACATGATGAAAACCTGCAGGGAGTTTGGGAAGGATGCTTTGCCGATGAGAATTAAAGAGGACCACGACTTCATTGGACAAGAACTGTTAACTGTTGATTTTGACGAGTTTTTCCATTTCTACAATCTAAAGGCCCTCGACAAATCACTCGTGGCTTGATACTGTCTGTAAGTACTACTTTCTGTAATTAGGTCTCTCTCTATATATAGCTCAGCTCTTTCATTGCATGTATATATAATTATCCTCACTATATTATGCAGATTGAAGATCGTCAAATGCAGAAAAGCACAAATCTATGACATTGGGTTCATTAACCCAAATATCATACATGAATGGACGGTTAAAAAGAATGTATCAGAAACTAAGGACAACTTGCTCAAATTGTTGCTCAAAAATCAAAGCAAAGATAAAATACTCTTTCCTTACAACTTCAAGTGAGTGTTACTGTCTTGTGCACATTCGGTTTCCCTTATTACTCGAGGTTATAGTAATGTAACTGATGAGTTATGCATGCGTGCGCAGCTACCACTTTATTCTCCTAGAGATTAAGCTTGAGCAGGGACTAGTAACCGTCTTAGACTCGAGACGAAAAGATCCCCAGGAGTATGCGAACATGACTAAGATGCTCCAGAAGTAAGTTCAATTGATCATTATTGCACCATATCGGCAACTTTATTCATTTCCTGATATCAAGTAATTATTTTCTTTGTCTGCCGGGGTTTGGAAAGAGTTCACCACAATTTCTCCGGGACTGCCGACTGAGCTGAATTTAAACACGCGGAAGTAAGTACTACTACCTAGTTCCGCGCATCTCCCATTGATTCTAGCTAGTTTCATCAATACCATTTAGCATTCTTGCTTATTAGTTTGATCGACCTCTATTTCTCGTAAAGTGCTTGTGGCAGGAAGCCGGGAATGATTTCTGTGGATACTACATTTGCGAGTTCATCTACAATGAGACGACCAAGAATAAGCGAGGCTACTCTGAAAAACTATATGAAATGCGTAAGAAAAATTATTCATAATTTTATTTTACTACCATCATTTGTGTTGAGTTTCATTCATACACATGTATTGACCCTCTTCTTCAATTTAGATGTCGGAGTAATGGGCCACGGGTAGGCTAACCTGAGACCCAGAACCTTTCAAGACATCGGGGCAGGCTGCGCCCCTCAAGGTCCCAGGACACGGAGCCGCCTTTAGAGAAGTCGGCGGCAAGGCAACCGACTAGGCACTCGCGGCCGAGTCCCAGGAACGACTTCAGGATAAGCCGACTCCTGACTGCCAACTTCCCAAGAAGCCGACCTTGGGGAGTCGGACCGCGACTCCAACAAACCCCATATCCTCATCGGGAGGGACAGGACCGGGGAGTGGCTACAGTAAAGCCCGCTCCCGCCCCTTACCAGGGGCAGGCATGGCCACATCACGCTGTACCCGGGGAGATCTCCGTGCGGCGTGGCACTGTTGCCGTGCCGGCCCTAACATCAGCACCAAAGGACCGAATCCTGCGCCCACGACGGCTTGTCTGTATGACCCTGGGGCGGCGGGTCCCACCAGCCAGTGGGACCCCAGGAGACGGCAAGTGCGCCACCAGTCGGCCCCCGAGAGTCGGCCCGACCCTCCCCCGGGACCCACGCGCCACTAATCAGATGTGACGGAGAGTGGCAATAGTGATCACCCGCCAGGCGGCGGGGCTGTTGCCACAACTCCATGACCAAGCCCGCGTCATCAGAAGCACGGCTACAGTAATCAGCAGCCGGCAAGACCCGCCCGCGACGGACGCGGCCTGTCGGCTCCGTACCTAGCCAGTCGGCGGGCCCCAGCAGTCGGCGAAGAAGACGGAGGCCGGAGGCACTGACGGCTGGGCCCGCGTCCAGCCGGATTACCATTGTACCCCTGGGGTTAGGCCTATATAACCCCTCCAGGGCACCCATGCAAAGGGTTGGAATCCATTAGCTCTAGACCAGATCATATAGGAGGGAGAGAGCTAGCCTTGCCCTCTCCTACCTCCAGGAAACAGCTCAAGGAGCAATCGTGTAAACACTTTGCTATAGTGATCATGCGGAGACCCCGTAGAGCAGCAGTAGGGGTATTATCTCCCCGGAGAGCCCTGAAGCTAGGTAAGATTCGCCGGCGTGCATGTCTACGCCTCATCCCGTTTCCAGGCACCGGCGACGTTCTACTCGCCCCCACCATGATAAGCCATCCTTTGGCATACGTCGCACCCAACCCCCGACATTTGGCGCCCACCGTAGGGCCTGGTGCACCGTCATCCGGAGACCTGTTCTGGACGGGAACCCTTTTCCTCCCTGGCGAGTGCAGCCAGCCAGGCACGCCAGACGGAGTTTGCGCCGACGCGCTGCACGGCGTTGAGATCGCCTGCGTAGCTAGCCGCCTCGCCGAACTTGTCGGCGAGGTTCGCATCTCCGACGAACTTGCATCCGACGCAGGCACGGGCGGCTCCGAGAGCCTCCTCACGGGCCTCCTCGATCAACTCCACGTTGCCGGCGAGCCTGTCGTGGACTTGGAGTCTGTAGGTTCCACCGACCCGATGCTGGTCGACTCTGACACCGCGTCGCTCGACGCGTTCCCCACTAATGTGGTGGTCTACGACGAGCCTCTCCCTCATGCGGACAGCGGTGGAAGCACCGTCACCGAGGTGCTCGTCATCAATCATGACGAGCTCCCCGGCGGAGGAGTGGATGACCCACTTGGCGCGGCGCTACAAGACCTGACTGCGCCCATTCCGGAAGACGCTGACGCGGAGACGTTGGAGGCGCACCGCCTTCAGCTGGTCGAAGGTGCGAAGAAGTTGGCTAGCATGAGACGCTTGTCAGAAGCCTACCAGCGAGAGATGGATCACGCTGTTGGTGGCTCGCCAGCCCCAGCTGGGCCCAGCCGCCTTGGCACGGTCCAGCAGCGCGGCGTAGCCATCGCCAACCTGTTCGGGGCAAGTCGCCCTGTGTACGCTACACCTGCGGAGAACATTCGAGCCGCCCAGGCGGCGGCGGACGAGCTGGACAATTTCGAGGGTGAAGAGCGCCGCCTAATGATGGAGCGAGTCCAGCGGCTCCTCGACGCGGCTGTCGCGCAGAACGAGGCATGCTGCCGCACGAAGGCGCCGCAACGGCAAAATGACGACCTTCGCCGAGACCAAGGCGCGACGTCTCGAACGCCGACTGGCGGCGCCCGAGGAAGAAAGGACACGGATCCGACTGTCAGCCACAATCGAACTCACATTACCATAGAGCGCGACCGAGACGGCCGCCAGAGAGCAGTAGAACGACGGGACGACTGTCCGCCTCCTCCTCGCAAGGAAAGGCGAGTCTCCCCGCCGCCTGTTGATCATCCGACTCTTGGCGACCACCTTGGCCGCCGAGAGGGAGTCGGGGAAAACGACGCCCGCCACCGGATCGACCGGCTTCACCGATCCCTGGCGCTGGAAGAAGAAGATGAGTTGGGTCCGCCTTGTTTCGGGCCTCGCATTCGAGACGAGCCCTTTCCCAAAGGGTTCACGCTCCCAAGAGACACGCCCAAGTACACCGGCTCCGTGAAGCTGGAAGACTGGCTAGTCGACTACTCCACGGCTGTCAGCATAGCGAACGGCAACAAGCGTGTCGCCGTAAAATACGTTCCGCTCATGCTCCAGGGCACGGCCCGGACATGGCTGAACAGCCTGAAGCCCCGCAGTATCAACAGCTGGGTCGACTTCACCGAAGCATTCGTTCGCAACTTCACCAGCACGTACAAGCGTCCTCCCAAGCCTCGTCAGCTCTCCTTGTGCATGCAAGGTCCCGACGAGTTGACTCGCGACTACCTCACGCGTTGGGCTGAGCTTCAGAACTCCTGCGAGGGCGTGCACGAGGTGCAGGCTATCGAGTACTTCACCGCCGGGTGCAGAGAAGGCACCCTCCTTAAGCACAAGCTCCTCTGCGACGAGCCAGAAACCCTCGATGAGCTGCTGATCATAGCAGACAAGTACGCCACGGCCGACTCCTCCATGAAGGCAGAGATTCAAGTTAGCGCAACTGGCAAAGTGGCCCCTCAAGCTCCAAGAACTCCAGCGGGAGATGCCAGTCGGCGGCAACAACAGAGCGACCACAAGTGCAAGGCCCCGCAGCCGGCTTCCAGCAGCCGGCAGGTTGCGACAGTTGAAGCCTAGCAGCTGGATGGGAAGCCTCCACCCAAGCGACAGAAAGGTGGCAAGCCCAACTGGTTGCCGGCCTTCTCATACGAGCAAACCCTGGATGGTCATTGCAAGTTCCATAGCGGCACGAAGCCGTCGAATCACACCACCCGGAAGTGCCACTAGCTCACCAGGATCGCCAAAGGAGATGGCCTCCTACCTCCCCCGCCTGCTGGGCAGCCGCCGCCGCCTCCGCCCCAGCAGCCGGCTGTCAGGAAGTCGGTGCAGTACAAGACGAATACCCCGAAGAACACGGAGCCTACGTGGTATTTACCAGTATGGCTGATGATCGACGCAGCAGGCGGCTGCAGTGACAAGAGGTGAATGCAGTAGCATCAGAGACGCCAGAGTTCATGCACTGGTCCGAAAAGCCTATCAGCTAGAGCAGGGCTGATCACCCAGAGGTGATGCCGAGTCCGGGCTCTTATGCCTTGGTCTTGGATGCCACCTTTTCCACGGATAGATGAGCTGCTTGTTTCTCGCGAGTTCTGATAGACGAAGGCAGCAGCATTAACATCCTGTACAAGGACACCATGGAGAAATTAGGAATCAAGCAAAGACAGCTTCAGAACAGCCGGACTGTGTTCCACGGCATTGTTCCTGGGCTTTCCTGCTCACCAATCGGCAAGATCCTGATGGACATCCTCTTTGGAGACAAAGATCACTTCCGCCGAGAGTAAGTTTAGTTTGAGGTGGTGGACCTTGAGAGCCCATACCATGCACTACTCGGCCGACCCGCCTTGGCCAAGTTCATGGCGGTCCCCCACTACGCCTACCTTAAAATGAAGATGCCCAGTTCCAGGGGGATTCTGACCATAGCCAGCGACTACCGAAAGTCGTCTGCCTGTGCGGCTGAGAGCAGTCAGCTAGCCCAGTCCCTGGTAATCGCGGCCAAAAAGCGGCTCCTTGAACGGGTTGTGGCAATGGCCGGCAAGCAGCCAGAGGTATCGCCCAACCCAAAGGAGTCGGAGGCTGAGGGTTCGTTCAAGCCGGCCAAGGAGACAAAGAAGATACCCTTGGATCCGGAGCACCCAGAGAGGTACGCTGTCGTAGGCGCAAACCTCGACAGCAAATAGGAAGGCGAGCTCGTCGATTTCCTCCGTGAGAATCGGGACATCTTCGCATGGTCCCCCAAAGACATGCCAGGTGTACCGACGGAATTTGCCGAGCACAAGCTACATGTCCAATCTGATGCAAAGCCGGTTAGGCAGCCCCTGCGCCGCCTATCAGAAGAGAAGAAAAGAGTTGTCGGAGAAGAAATAGCCCGGCTCCTAGTGGCCGGCTTCATTATGGAAGTATTCTTTCCAGAGTGGCTAGCCAATCCGGTCCTGGTACTGAAGAAGAACAAGCAGTGGCGAATGTGTATTGACTACACGAGCCTCAACAAGGCCTGCCCCAAGGACCCGTTTGCTCTACCAAGAATTGATCAGGTGATAGACTCCACCGCCGGATGCGAGCTGTTGAGCTTTTTGGATGCATACTCAGGATATCACCAGATCAAGCTGAACCCGGCTGACAGACTGAAGACCGCCTTCATCACGCTGTTTGGAGCCTTCTGCTACCTCACCATGATGTTCGGCTTGAGGAATGCCGGCGCCACCTTTCAGCGTTGCATGCAGAAGTGCCTCCTCAAGCAACTCGGGAGAAACGCCCACGTCTACGTGGACGATGTGGTGGTGAAGACGGAAAAGCGTGGAACACTGCTAGAAGACCTCAAGGAGACTTTTGAGAACCTGCGCCAATTCCAGATCAAGCTCAACCCCGAGAAGTGCGTCTTCAGAGTACCAGCTGGCCAACTCCTTGGCTTCCTGGTCTCCGAACGCGGCATAGAATGCAACCCTGTAAAGATCAAGGCCATTGAGCGGATGGAGGTACCCAGCCGACTGCTGGACGTACAAAAGTTCACCGGCTACTTGGCGTCCATCAGCCGGTTCATCAGTCGGCTGGGCGAGAAAGCTCTCCCCTTATACCAACTCATGAAGAAGACCACTTTCTTCGAATGGAACCACAAGGCGGACAAAGCTTTTCTCCAGTTGAAGAAGATGCTGACTACTCCACCCGTTCTAGCGGCACCGACTCCTAAGGAACCTATGCTCCTGTACATCGCCGCCACCAGCCGGGTAGTCAGCACGGTCATTGTAGTGGAACGCAAGGAGGAAGGCAAGGCACTACCTGTCCAGAGACCGGTATATTACCTGAGCGAAGTACTGTCGGCCTCCAAGCAGAACTACCCCCACTACCAAAAGATGTGCTATGGCGTGCACTTTACTGCCAAGAAATTGAAGCCTTACTTTCAAGAGCATCCAATCACTGTGGTCTGCACGGCCCCACTTGCCGAGATCATCGGAAGCCGAGATGCTTCTGGCCGAGTGGCCAAGTGGGCCATAGAGCTGGCTCCCTACACCATCCACTACCAGCCCCGCACCGCCATCAATTCACAAGCACTGGCCGACTTTCTCGTCGACTGGGCCGAGACCCAGTACCTACCTCTAGCGCCCGACTCCACCCATTGGCGGATGCATTTCGACGACTCCAAGATGCGCACTGGCTTGGGAGCCGGCGTCGTCCTCACTTCCCCTAAAGGCGACAAGCTCAAATACGCACTGCAAATCCATTTTGCCGCCTCCAACAACGTCGCCGAGTACGAGGCGCTCATTCACGGGCTCCGGCTTGCCAAAGGACTCGGCATTCGCCGGATCCTGTGTTATGGCAACTCGGACTTAGTGGTCCAACAGTCATCTGGTGACTGGGATGCCAAAGATGCAAACATGGCGAGCTACCGTTTCCTCGTGCAGCAACTCAGTGGGTATTTCGAGGGGTGCGAGTTCCTCCATGTGCCAAGAAACGACAACGACCAAGCAGACGTCTTGGCACGAATCGGCTCTACCCGCCAAGCAATACCATCCGGCGTCGCCCTTCAATGCCTCCTCAAGCCGTCTGTCAAGCCTTCACCAGAATCAGACTCCATCTTCATGACGGCTCCTCCCGAAGAAGTCGGATCCGACTCCAGAGCCCCGGCAGACGGTACGGGGATTTTGGCAGATGGCTCCAAAGTCACCACAGTCAAGGCCGGCCCGGGGACTGCGGTGGCGGGCTCGAAGACTCCAGAACTCGGCCCAAGAGCCGCGCCAGTCGGCCCGGGGACTTCATTAACCCAGCAAGCGGTTGTTGACTCCAACCCGCCGCCTCCCAACCCAACCGCCCTCGTCCATGTCGCAGTTCTGGCAGTCAAAGAAATAGCAGCACCCTCATGGGCCCAGCCCATCCTCAAATTCCTGGTGAGCAAAGAGCTGCCGACTGATGAGACCTCAGCTCGGCAAGTACAACGCCGAGCGGCAGCCTACACCATAGTCAACAGAGAGCTGGTCAGGCGTAGCGTCACTGGTGTCTACCAGCGCTGCGTAGAGCCAGAGCAAGGCCAAGCAATTCTCAAATACATCCATCAAGGCGAGTGCGGCCACCATGCGGCTTCAAGAGCACTCGTCGCAAAAGCCTTTCGACACGGTTTCTTCTGGCTGACTTCCTTAGAAGAGGCCAAGGAATTGGTCCAAAAATGCAAAGGGTGCCAGAAGTTCAGCTCCAAGCCGCACCAGCCGGCTTCTGCACTCAAGACCATCCCCATTGCCTGGCCTTTCGCAGTCTGGGGTCTGACATGGTGGGACCATTCAAGACGGCACAAGGTGGCTTAACTCACTTACTTGTCGCAGTGGACAAGTTCACCAAGTGGATAGAAGCGAAGCCAATCAAGAAACTGAACGGTCCGACTGTCGTGACTTTCATCTCCGATATCACAATTCGGTACGGCATACCACACAGCATCATCACCGACAACGGCACAAATTTCGCCAAAGGCGCCTTGGCCCGTTTTTGCGCAACACAGGGCATCCGACTGGACCTAGCGTCCGTCGCCCATCCACAGTCAAACGGCCAAGTGGAGCGAGCAAACGGCCTCATCCTGTCCGGCATCAAGCCCCGGCTGGTCGAGCCTCTCGAGCGCTCGGCTGGCTGCTGGCTTGAGGAGTTGCTAGCCGTCCTCTGCAGTCCGTGCACGACTCCAAACAAGTCAACCGGCTTCACGCCTTTCTTCCTCGTCTATGGTGCCGAAGCCGTCATCCCAACAGACATAGAGTTCGACTCCCCGCGAGTCACCATGTACACCGAGGAGGAAGCAGAAGAAGCACGTCAAGACGGCGTCGATCTGCTGGAAGAGGGCCGGCTGTTGGCACTCAGCCGGTCCAGCATCTACCAGCAGAGCCTGCGCCGATACTACAACAGGAAGGTCAAGCCAAGATCTTTTCAAGAAGGCGACCTTGTGCTCCGGCTGATCCAGCGAACAGCCGGCCAGCACAAGCTGTCGGCACCTTGGGAAGGCCCTTTCATCATCAGCAAAGTGCTGGGCAACGACTCCTACAACCTGATTGACGCTCAGAAGCCCCGAGCACGCAAGAGGGATGACTCCGACAAAGAGACAGAGCGGCCATGGAATGCAAATCTCCTCCGAAGATTTTACAGTTGATGCAGTATGTACCATGCTACCTTTTGTATTAAAGTACTAAGACTTCGGGGGCCCCGAGACGAGCTCGGGGACTGCCCTCTTTTGTCTATATGATAAAAGTTATGCCTATGAGTATGTTACTCTTTGATTGTCGCTTGGCACCGGGCTCGACAGGTCAGCCCGGGGACTTGCCGCCTTGCACTACGAAATGCTTCCTGCAGCCGGACAAGTAGTGTGTGGCGCCTAAGCCGTCTCCTGTCAGAAGCCGCAGCTCGCAGAGCGACTGTACGGTGGGCAGGAGCAAGGTAGAATGGGCGTTTGCATGAAAAATGGCTAAGGACTCAAAGCATAGAACATAGCTTAAAGCCGGCTTCTAGCCTTCCTTTTTTCTTTTCGCAAACCGACTATTAAGCAATCGGTTCACCGCCTTCTATTCAACTTGCTAAAAAACTCTAAAATGGCTAAGTACTTGCCTTCCCAAAGTAGCCAAGCATTTGATCCAACGACAGTCCACAGAGTGGCTGTCCAACTGGCAAGACAGGCAACTAAGGGAAGGCAGCAAGGAAAAGCCAAAAGAGCAATGAGCAAGAAAAGATAGAATTCAGATAAATATTTACATAGCATAGGCCCTTGGCCGAACCTTCGAGCAGAAGTTCAAAAAACACCACGCGGGTGGAATTGTGCAAATTAACAAGTTCTTCAAAGACTACTAAAGCGGATAAAATAAAGATAAGGCGGCAGCCTAAGATGCGGCAGACGGATTCGGAGGGTCGAAGGAGACGGCAGCGTCAGGCATTGGGGAGGCCGGCTGGGCAATCTCGGCTCGATCGCCTCCGGCGGCAGTCGGCTCGGTCGCACGCGGCTCGTTGCTGGAGGCACGGTCGGACTGAGGCTGGCCGTCCGCTCCGTCTTCTGGTTCTTCCGTCTCGCCTCCGTCCTCCGCCTCGCCATCCTCCTCGGCGCTGGAACCGATCACCTCCGCCGAGTCCTCGCCGTAGTTCGGGTTCATCCCGAACCACTCCGGCGGTACCTCCTTGCCGTCTTCAAACCGCTCAGGGACGAAGATGCTGGTGTCGGTGTACTCGGCGATCGCCGCCGCACGCTTGACGAGGGCGTCTTCCACAGCTGCCAGCTCCAGCTGGGCCTCTGACCGGAGTGTGGCCAGCCGGTCTAGGTCCACCCCCGGATACCACGCCTTGACGAACTCCAAGGCCCGGCGCACTCCAGCTCGGGCCGAGGAACCTTTCCAGGCCTCAAGACGACCAGCCGCGACCTCCAGCCAGTCGGCAGTCCGACTGGGGGTGCGCGGAGCCTCCATGTCCGGCCACAAGGCAGCAATCGCCTGGGCGCCGACACGTTGAAGCCGGCGCAGCATCCGGTGAGTCGGCCGAAGGCGAGCCTCGATGCTCAGGATGTGCTCATCAAGGGTTCAGGGGGCGTCGGCGGCGATCTCTGCACCTTCCGCCCTCCGACCTTCATGGTCAGCCTCGATGGCTTGGATGGCGGCCTGCGAGTGCCCAGGGAAGAAGTCTGCCAAGATGGAAGAAACGAAGAAACAAGTCAAAAACCGGGAGTCGGCACGATTTATAATCGGCAGCTCGAAGAAATAAAGTAAAGAAACTCACCATCAACAATGTCTTCAAGCTCATGGAAGCGGGAGGCCAGCATTGCCTCTTTATCAGTCCAGGAGGAGCGCTCGCTCGCGAACTCGGCCAGGAGGGCGGTTTCCGCCTCTTCCGCCTCCTTCTGTGTCTTCGCAAGCAGCTCCCTCTACTCTGCCAATTGAGTGGCCAGCAGATCGCGCTCCGTGGCGAGCTTGCTGCACTCCTCCCCCTGGGCGCGCAACACGGAGTTGGCTTCGCTCAGCTGCTGTTGAAGAACAGCGTTGGCTTCTGAAGAGAAGGAAGAAAGAAGGCGTTAAGTCATCAGTAAAGAAGGTCGCCGGGGAGATCCGGCCCGACTGCTCAGCAATCGGCCCGAATCTCGGGGACTACAGCCCGCGGGTGCGCCAGCGCGCCCCCGCAAAGAAGAAAAAGGACTCACTCCGGCTCTCTGACAAGTCGGCGGTCCGCTTGCCCAGCTCTTCAACGTTACGGTTGAAGGCAGTAACACGGAGGTTGTGGTAGTCCTGCGACAAAATATGTCAGACAAAAGTAAGTACCCAGAACTCACCAATTGGAGTTTCGGGCCGCCTGCTCAGCAGCCGGCCCGAAACTCGAGGACTACACCCAGTGGGTGCGCTGGCGCGCCCCCACAGAGAGGAACAAAAACAAGAAAAAAAAGAGGACCAAAGAGAAAGCATACCCGGACGGCTGCTCGCGACGCCAGGTATGCCTTGGTGCAATTCTGGATCACGTCGCCCTCAGCTCGCAGCTTTGTTTAGACATCCAGAAGCGCCTGGTTCAGCGGCCATGTGCCGCCTCCTCGCACCCACCCAATGGGCACGGCGCTCGTCGCTTCGGCGTCCGGGATCGCCGAGCTGGCGGTGCTGGTCTCTAGGGGGCGTGGCGCCGAAGTCGCCTTCTCAAGATGGCGGCGCGTTGGCGAGCCGACTTGAAGGAGTAGCCTCACCACGGCCTCATCTTCAGTCGGCGGCACCGGCAGGTCCGCCGGCTGTTCGCCTTGCGCGCCCCCAGACGGCGGCGGAGGTGGCGGCGGAACGATCACGTCCGGCATGGAGGAGTTGCCGCCGTCCCTCTCCAGGATGGGGTTCTCGCCGCTGGCTTCCCCAGTCTGCCCCGTGAACTCCGGAGGCGGCGGCGCAGAGTTCAGTGGGGTGACGAACACCGCCGATTGGCGGTGCGCGGCCTCCTCAGCCTGCCGCTTCGTCGCGGCGACGGCTTCGGCCTCGACCAGTTTCTTCTTGGCGGAGGCCTCCGCCTTATCGGCCTCCACCTTCTCCAGGCAGGTGGCCTCTTCCTCGTTGCGCTTCTCCTGCGCATTCCGCTCCATCGCCTCCCAGAGGTCGGCGGCGGGGTCAATCCGCCGAGTGGAGGCGGACGTCTCCGCTGACCCCATGACGGAGGCGGCAACGACCCTCTCAAGAGTGAGGGGAGCCCTGAAGCAAGGGAAGCAAGTAAAAGACTCAGACAAAGCCACAAAGAAAGAATAAAGCGTTGAGATGGAATACTCACGCGGAGACCAGTGGCGGCTTCTTCACTTCCTTACGGAAGCGGATGGCCTTCGCAGCCACCTCGTCCCGTCGGGTCGCCGCAGCCGAACTCTTGGGCTTCTTCGGCCGACTGCCGAACAAGGTCGGCCCGGCCCTGCGCTTCTTCCCGCCGCCTGGAGCACCCGGTGCGGCAGAAGAGCCCACGCCGGGGTGGCTGGCTCCTGGCCAATGTCGGGGGGCAACCTCCTCCTCATCATCAGGCCAGTCCTCTAGGCTGGCCCCGAGCCGCGGGCCGCCTCCTCCCTCCGCATCGTCTTCCAAAGCCGCCGCTCCCAGATCGGGGTCGTCGACATCGCTCTCTGCCCGGTCAGCAAGGAACTCGCGGGCCGGCCCCGTGGTGTTGGCTGGTGGATGGAGGAGGGGATTCTGACCAAAGCCGACTGGTCAGGCCGCACAAAACAAACTCGGCAAGAAAGAAGACAATCCAAAGAAAGAAAGAAAAGGCAACTCACTATGGGTGGGGGGTTGGCGCGGGAGTATGGCTCCTTGCCAAACCGCCAGTCCTCCAGGAGCTTGCTGTCCGAGAGGTAGTTCACCATGTAGGCCACCTCCTCGTGAGGCATGTCCTTGGTGCACATCCGACTCAGGTCACGGTGCCCGCTCATTTGGCATATCATGTGGGGGCGACCTTGGAGCGGGAGAACTCGGCGCGCCACGAAGGCGGCCAGCAGGTCTGGACCAGTCAAGCCCTCCGACTGCGGCAGCACTCGGAGTCGCGCGACGGCACCGGCTCCCGCATGCATCGGCGACTTGGCCCGGTACGACCAGTTGGGCAGTCTCCCAGCCGGCGAGCCGGCTTCGAAAGCCGGCAGGTTGACCCAATCGCCCCTCGCAAAGATGCTCCTGACGTAGAAGTACGATCGCTGCCACATCTTCACCGACTTTATCAACTTGATGGTGGGGAAGGGGTTGTCGGCTCCCGATCTCTGCCCAGCGATGAACGCGCCGCATTGAGCTGGCACGCCTGTAGCCTGGGTGCCGAGCTTGGAGTAGAAGAACTCCCCCCAGAGCTCGAGGGTGGGGAGGACTCCGAGGAAGCCTTCGCACAAGGCCACGAAGGCAGACAGCAGCACCATCATGTTGGGCATGAGGTGGTGTGGCTGGAGGCCGTAGAACTCTAGAAAAGAGCGGAAGAAGCTGCTCGCCGGCAGCCCCAATCCGCGCAGGCAGTGCGAGCGGAAGATGACCCGCTTGCCCTCCTCCGGCGCTGGGGAAATCTCCTCCCTCGGCGCAAGATGCACCCGC
The DNA here is from genome assembly GCF_003073215.2 of Triticum urartu. NCBI lineage: Eukaryota > Viridiplantae > Streptophyta > Magnoliopsida > Poales > Poaceae > Triticum > Triticum urartu. Next base: position 50,895,965 of record NC_053024.1, read on the forward strand.
ACATAATCTTCGCCGGGGAGCCGACGAGTCTTGCGGAGGAACTCGATGTGGTCGTCGTGAACTTCTGAGCCGTCCCAGGTGCCGGAACGCACCGAGGGAGGTGCGGCGGCAGAAGAAGAACTCATCGTGAGCTGATCGCCGCGGCGTTGTCAAAGCTTGGGCGCACGGCGGGGCGAGGAAGAAGAAGAAGAAGAAGAAGAAGAGCAAGGAGTAGTGGGAAGGAGGGGCGCGCGTGCTCTACCGCGCCACCCTCCTCCCCCTACTGATAGCCTCATGGGCTGCGAAGCCGAGGGGGCGGTCGTGGGATTTGCTGCGCCCACGACCCCACAACCCCCATGTTTCCGCGACAAAGTTACTGCGCGCAGTAACTTCATAAGAATCCCAACCGTCCGCACGGGCCACAGCGGATCTGCTCAAGCGCCGAGGCGCGGTAATGGCGGGCCCTTCCTACGGGCCTGTCCCGTCACGCACATAGGCTGGCAGACTGGCCTGGCCGCGCGTTGCCACGTGATGGGCCTGGAACGGGCGGCGGCCTGGAAGCTTAGCCGGCACGCTACTTGGATCCCGCCATGATGTTTGAAATACTGTGCAAGTCAGAGTTGGGCGGGCCCGACTCCTTCTAATCGGCCTGGCAGAAATCAAGCAAGAACCATGTGTCGAGCACCCGGAAAGAGAAACTGCTGAGGCTTCTCAGCCGATCGTCCGCGGCGCCTCATCAGCTTCGGGGACTACTGTCGGAGTAATGGGCCACGGGTAGGCTAACCCGAGCCCCAGAACCTTTCAAGACATCGGGGCAGGCTGCGCCCCTCAAGATCCCAGGACACGGAGCCGCCTTTAGAGAAGTCGGCGGCAAGGCAACTGACTAGCCACTCGCGGCCGAGTCCCAGGAACGACTTCAGGATAAGCCGACTCCTGACTTCCGACTTCCCAAGAAGCCGACCTTGGGGAGTCGGACCGCGACTCCAACAAATCCCATATCCTCATCGGGAGGGACATGACCGGGGAGTGCCTACAGTAAAGCCCGCTCCCGCCCCTTACCAGGGGCAGGCATGGCCACAGCACGCCGTACCCGGGGAGATCTCCGTGCGGCGTGGCACTGTTGCTGTGCCGGCCCTGACATCAGCACCAAAGGACCGAATCCTGCGCCCATGACGGCTTGTCTGTATGACCCTGGGGCGGCGGGTCCCACCAGCCAGTGGGACCCCAGGAGACGGCAAGTGCGCCACCAGTCGGCCCCCAAGAGTCTGCCAGACCCTCACCCGGGGCCCACGCGCCATTAATCAGATGTGACAGAGAGTAGCAATAGTGATCTCTCGCCAGGCGGCGGGGCTGTTGCCACGACTCCATGACCAAGCCCGCGTCATCAGAAGCACGGCTACAGTAATCAGCAGCCGGCAAGACCCGCCCGCGGCGGACGCGGCTTGTCGGCTCCGTACCTAGCCAGTCGGCAGGGCCCACCAGTCGGTGGGCCCCACCAGTCGACGGAGAAGACGGAGGCCGGAGGCACTGACAGCTGGGCCCGCGTCTAGCCGGATTACCATTGTACCCCTGGGGGTAGGCCTATATAAACCCCCAGCGCACCCATGCAAAGGGTTGGAATCCATGAGCTCTAGACCAGATCATATAGGAGGGAGAGAGCTAGCCTTGCCCTCTCCTACCTCCAGGAAACAGCTCAAGGAGCAATCGTGTAAACACTTTGCCATAGTGATCATGCAGAGACCCCGTAGAGCAGCAGTAGGGGTATTATCTCCCCGGAGAGCCCTGAAGCTGGGTAAGATTCACTGACGTGCATGTGTACGCCTCATCCCGTTTCCAGGCACCGGCGACGTTCTACTCGCCCCCACCATGATAAGCCATCCTTTGGCATATGTCGCACCCAACCCCCGACATTAGATCTGGCAGATGCGGGATGATCTCCTACCACAAGATTGCATAAAAGCAATTCAAGAGGAAATCGTAGGATTCTTTCTTGACCACGTCATCAATAAATCCGGAGAATACCATGTGGAACTAGACTTCAGATGTTAGGGATTGTAAGAGATCTTATATTGTATATATGTAGCTAGTAGCGTCGGATAGATATATGAAAACTTGTTGTTAAATAAATCTCTTGGAGAAGGAGGAGGTTGATCACTTCTATATGTATATATATGTGTTCATGACTATCTTGTGTACTTAATGGTTTCCTTCATTTGCTTACTAGCTAGTGTGTCGCAAGTTCTCTCTATGCGTATAGTACGTAGCGTCGACCACACACGGAGATAAGAGAGGTCACTTATCTCTATTAGCTAGCTATCACAATATATGAAACCCCTAAATTAACCCTACAAAACCCCCAACCCCTCCCCCTCAAAAAAAACAAAAACCCCAGCCCCTGAACTGCTAACTGTCGGGGAACGTAGCATAAATTCAAAATTTTCCTACGTGTCACCAAGATCTATCTATGGAGTCATCTAGCAATGAGGGAGGAGTGGATCTACATACCCTTGTAGATCGCGCGCGGAAGCGTTCAAGAGAACGGGGTTGATGGAGTCGTACTCGTCGTGATTCAAATCACCGATGATCCTAGCGCCGAACGGACGGCACCTCCGCGTTCAACACACGTACGGAGCAGCGACGTCTCCTCCTTCTTGATCCAGCAAGGGGGAAGGAGAGGTTGATGGAGATCCAACAACATGACGGCGTGGTGGTGGAAGTAGCGGGATTCCAACAGGGCTTCGCTAAGCGCTGCGGGAGGAGGGAGATGTGTCACGGGAGGGAGAGGGAGGCGCCAGGCCTTAGGTATGGTTGCTCCTCCTTTTCCCCACTATATATAGGGCCAAGGGAGAGGGGGGAGGCGCAGCCCTTGCCCCTTCCTCCAAGGAAGGGTGTGGCCAAGGGGGGGAGGAGTCCATCCTCCCCAAGGCACCTCGGAGGTGCCTTCCCCTTTTAGGACTCTCCCTTTTTTCTCTACTCTTGGCGCATGGGCCTCTTGGGGCTGGTGCCCTTGGCCCATATAGGCCAAGGCGCACCCCCTACAGCCCATGTGGCCCCCCGGGGCAGGTGGCCCCACCCGGTGGACCCTTCCGGTGGTCCCGGTACAATACCGGTGACCCTGAAACTTGTCCCGATGGCCGAAATAGCACTTCCTATATATAATTCTTTACCTCCGGACCATTCTGGAACTCCTCGTGACGTCTGGGATCTCATCCGGGACTCCGAACAACTTTCGGGTTACCGCATACTAATATCTCTATAACCCTAGCGTCACCGAACCTTAAGTGTGTAGACCCTACGGGTTCGGGAGACATGCAGACATGACCGAGATGACTCTCCGGTCAATAACCAACAGCGGGATCTGGATACCCATGTTGTCTCCCACATATTCCACGATGATCTCATCGGATGAACCACGATGTCAAGGACTTAATCAATCTCGTATACAATTCCCTTTGTCTAGCGGTACGATACTTGCCCGAGATTCGATCGTCGGTATCCCGATACCTTGTTCAATCTCGTTACCGGCAAGTCTCTTTACTCGTTTCGTAACACATCATCCCGTGATCAACTCCTTGATCACATTGTGCACATTATGATGATGTCCTACCGAGTGGGCCCAGAGATACCTCTCCGTTTACACGGAGTGACAAATCCCAGTCTCGATTCATGCCAACCCAACAGACACTTTCGGAGATACCTGTAATGTACCTTTATAGCCACCCAGTTACGTTGTGACGTTTGGCACACCCAAAGCACTCCTACGGTATCCGGGAGTTGCACAATCCCATGGTCTAAGGAAATGATACTTGACATTAGAAAAGCTTTAGCATACGAACTACACGATCTAGTGCTATGCTTAGGATTGGGTCTTGTCCATCACATCATTCTCCTAATGATGTGATCCCGTTATCAATGACATCCAATGTCCATGGTCAGGAAACCGTAACCATCTATTGATCAACAAGCTAGTCAACTAGAGGCTTACTAGGGACATGGTGTTGTCTATGTATCCACACATGTATCTGAGTTTCCTATCAATACAATTATAGCATGGATAATAAACGATTATCATGAAAAAGGAAATATAATAATAACTAATTTATTATTGCCTCTAGGGCATATTTCCAACAGTCTCCCACTTGCACTAGAGTCAATAATCTAGTTCACATCGCCATGTGATTAACACTCACAGGTCACATCGCCATGTGACCAACATCCAAAGAGTTTACTAGAGTCAATAATCTAGTTCACATCACTATGTGATTAACACTCAATGAGTTCTGGGTTTGATCATGTTGCTTGTGAGAGAGGTTTTAGTCAACGGGTCTGAACCTTTCAGATCCGTGTGTGCTTTACAAATCTCTATGTCATCTCCTAGATGTAGCTACCACGTTCTATTTGGAGCTATTCCAAATAACTGTTCTACTTGGAGCTATTCTAAATTGTTGCTCCATTATATGTATCCGGTATCTCTACTCAGAGCTATCCGGATAGGTGTTAAGCTTGCATCGACGTAACCCTTTACGACGAACTCTTTTACCACCTCCATAATCGAGAAAATTCCTTAGTCCACTAGTTACTAAGGATAACTTTGACCGCTGTCCTGTGATCCATTCTTGGATCACTCTTGTACCCCTTGACTGACTCATGGCAAGGCACACTTCAGGTGCGGTACACAGCATAGCATACTGTAGAGCCTATGTCTTAAGCATAGGGGACGACCTTCGTCCTTCCTCTTTCTTCTGCCGTGGTCGAGCTTTAAGTCTTAACTTCATACCTTACAACTCAGGCAAGAACTCCTTCTTTGACTGATCCATCTTGAACACCTTCAAGATCATTTCAAGGTATGTGCTCATTTGAAAGTACCATTAAGCGTTTTGATCTATCCTTATAGATCTTGATGCTCAATGTTCAAGTAGCTTAATCCAGGCTTTCCATTGAAAAACACTTTCCAAATAACCCTATATGCTTTCCGGAAATTCTATGTCATTTCTGATCAACAATATGTCAACAACATATATTCATCAGAAATTCTATAGTGCTCCCACTCACCTTTTTGGAAATACAAGTTTCTCATAAACTTTGTATACACCCAAAATCTTTGATCATCTCATCAAAGCATACATTCCAACTCCGAGATGCTTACTCCAGTCCTTAGAAGGATTGCTGGAGCTTTGCATACTTATTAGCATCTTTCAGGATTGACAAAACCTTCCGGTTGTGTCACATAACACCTTTCCTCAAGAAAAACGTCGAGGAAACAATGTTTTGACATCCTATCTGCAAGATTTCATAAATAATGCAGTAATCGCTAATATAATTCCAACAGACTCTTAGCATCGCTACGAGTGAGAAAAGTCTCACCGTAGTCAACTCCTTGAACTTGTCAGAAAACATCTTAACGACAAGTCGAGCTTTCTTAATGGTGACATTTACCATCATTGTCCGTCTTCCTTTTAAAATCCATCTGTACTCAACAGCCTTACGACCATCGAGCCGTTCTGCCAAAGTCTACACTTTGTTTTCATACATGGATCCTCTCTCGGATTTTCTCTCGGATTATATGGCCTCGAGCCATTTATCGGAATCCAGGCCCACCATCGCTTCTCCATAGCTCGTAGGTTCATTGTTGTCTAGCAAACATGACTTCCAAGACAGGATTACGTACCACTCTGAAGTAGTATGCATCCTTGTCATCCCACGAGGTTTGGTAGTGACTTGATCTGAAGTTTCATGATCACTATCATAAGCTTCCACTTTAATTGGTGTAGGTGCACAGGAACAACTTCCTGTGCCCTGCCACACACTAGTTGAAGAGACGGTTCAATAACCTTATCAAGTCTCCACCATCCTCCCACTCAATTCTTTCGAGAGAAACTTTTCCTCGAGAAAGGACCCGATTCCAGAAACAATCCCTTATTGCTTTCGGATCTGAGACAGGAGGTATACCCAACTGTTTTGGGTGTCCTATGAAGATGCATTTATCCGCTTTGGGTTCGAGCTTATCTGAAACTTTTTCACATAAGCGTCGCAGCCCCAAACTTTTAAGAAATGACAGCTTAGGTTTCTCTAAACCATAGTTCATACGGTGTCATCTCATCGGAATTACGTGGTGCCCTATTTAAAGTGAATGTGGTTGTCTCTAATGCCTAACCCATAAACTATCGTGGGTAATTCGATAAGAGACATCATGGTATGCATCATATCCAATAGGGTGCAGTTATGATGTTCGGACACACATCACACTATGGTGTTCCAGGCTGGTATTAGTTGTGAACAATTTCCACAATGTCTTATTCTGGTGCCAAACTCGTAATTCAAGGATATTCATCTCTATGATCATATCATAGATCTTTTATCCTCTTGTGTCACGACGAATCTTTTCAACTTCACCCTGAAATTACTTGAACCTTTCAATAATTCAAGACTCGTGATTCATCAAGTAAATATACTCAACATCTACTCAAATCATCTGTGAAGTAAGAACATAACGATATCCACTACACGCCTCAGCACTCATTGGACTGCACACATCAAAATGTATTACTTCCAACAAGTTGCTTTCTAGTTCCATTTTACTGAAAACGAGGCTTTCAGTCATCTTGCCCATGTGGTATGATTTGCATGTCTCAAGTGATTCAAAATCAAGTGAGTCCAAACGGTCCATTTGCATGGAGTTTCTTCATGCATATACACCAATAGACATGGTTCGCATGTCTCAAACCTTTCAAAAACGAGTGAGCCCAAAGATCCATCAACATGGAGCTTCTTCATGCGTTTTATACCGATATGACTTACGTGGCAGTGCCACAAGTAGGTGGTACTATCATTACTATCTTATATCTTTTGACATGAACATGTGTATCACTACGATCGAGATTCAATAAACCATTCATTTTAGGTGTAAGACCATTGAAGGTATTATTCAAATAAACAGAGTAACCATTATTCTCCTTAAATAAATAACCATATTGCGATAGACATAATCCAGTCATGTCTATGCTCAACGCAAACACCAATCTCGATGGTAGAGGGAGCGTGCGATGCTTGATCATATCAACATTGGAAACACCTCCAACACATATCGTCAGCTCACCTTTAGCTAGTCTCCGTTTATTCCGTAGCTTTTATTTCGAGTTACTAACACTTAGCAACCGAACCGGTATCTAATACCCTGGTGCTACTAGGAGTACTAGTAAGTACACATTAAGATAATACATCCAATATACTTCTATTGACCTTGCCAGCCTTCTTATCTACCAAGTATCTAGGGTAATTTTGCTCCAGTGGTTGTTCCCCTTATTACAGAAGCACTTAGTCTCGGGTTTGGGTTCAACCTTGGGTTTCTTCACTAGAGCAGCAGCTGAATTGCCGTTTCATGAAGTATCCCTTCGTGCCCTTGCCCTCCTTGAAACTAGTGGTTTCACAAACCATCAACAATTGATGCTCCTTTTTGATTTCTACTTTTGTGGTGTCAAACATCGCGAATATCTCAAGGATCATCATATATGTCCCCGATACATTATAGTTCATCACGAAGCTCTAGCAACTTGGTGGTAATGACTTCGGAGAAACATCACTATCTCATTTGGAAGATCAACTCCCACTTGATTCAAATGATTGTTGTACTCAGACAATCTGAGCACAAGCTCAACAATTGAGCTTTTCTCCTTAGTTTGCAGGCTAAGAAAATCGTCGAAGATCTCATACCTCTTGACGTGGGCACGAGCCTGAAATCCCAATTTCAGCCCTCGAAACATCTCATATGTTTCGCAATGTTTCAAAAACGTCTTTGGTGCCTCAATTCTAAACCATTCAACTGAACTATCATGTAGTTAGCAAAATGTGTATGTCAGATGTTCGCAACATCCACAGACGACGTTCGAGGTTCAGCACACTGAGTGGTGCATTAAGGACATAAGCCTTCTATGAAGCAATGAGGACAATCCTCGGTTTACGGACCTTGTCCGCATAATTGCTACTATCAACTTTCAACTAAATTTTCTCTAGGAACATAACTAAACAGTAGAACTGAAGCGCGAGCTACGACATAATTTGCAAAGATCTTTTGACTATGTTCAGGACAATTAAGTTCATCTTATGAACTCCCACTCGGATAGACATCCCTCTAGTCATCTAAGTGATTACATGATCCGAGTCAACTAGGCCGTGTCCGATCATCACGTGAGACGGACTAGTCATCATCGGTGAACATCTTCATGTTGATCGTATCTACCATACGACTCATGCTCGACCTTTCGGTCTCTTGTGTTCTGAGGCCATGTCTGTACATGCTAGGCTCGTCAAGTTAACCCTAAGTGTTTTGCATGTGTAAAACTGTCTTACACCCGTTGTATGTGAACGTAAGGATCTATCATACCCGATCATCACGTGGTGCTTCGAAACGACGAACTTTAGCAACAGTGCACAGTTAGGGGAGAACACTTCTTGAAATTGTTGTAAGGGATCATCTTATTTACTACCGTCGTTCTAAGTAAACAAGATGTATAAACATGATAAACATCACATGCAACCAAATAATAGTGACATGATATGGCCAATATCATATAGCTCCTTTGATCTCCATCTTGGGGCTCCATGATCATCTTGTCACCGGCATGACACCATGATCTCCATCATCATGATCTCTATCATCGTGTCTTCATGAAGTTGTCTCGTCAACTATTACTTCTACTACTATAGCTAACGGTTAGCAATAAAGTAAAGTAATTACATGACGTTTATGTTGACACGCAGGTCATAAATAAATTAAGACAACTCCTATGGCTCCTGCCGGTTGTCATACTCATCGACATGCAAGTCGTGATTCCTATTACAAGAACATGATCAATCTCATACATCACATATATCATTCATCACATCCTTTTGGCCATATCACATCACATAGCATACCCTGCAAAAACAAGTTAGACGTCCCCTAATTGTTGTTTGCATGTTTTACGTGGCTGCTATGGGTTTCTAGCAAGAACGTTTCTTACCTACGCAAAAACCACAACGTGATATGCCAATTGCTATTTACCCTTCATAAGGACCCTTTTCATCGAATCCGATCCGACTAAAGTGGGAGAGACAGACACCCGCTAGCCACCTTATGCAACTAGTGCATGTCAGTTGGTGGAACCAGTCTCACGTAAGAGTACGTGTAAGGTCGGTCTGGGCTGCTTCATCCCACGATGCCGCCGAATCAAGATAAGACTAGTAACGGCAAGCAAATTGACAATATCGACGCCCACAACTACTTTGTGTTCTACTCGTGCATAGAAACTACGCATAGACCTAGCTCATGATGCCACTGTCGGGGAACGTAGCATAAATTCAAAATTTTCCTACGTGTCACCAAGATCTATCTATGGAGTCATCTAGCAACGAGGGAGGAGTGGATCTACATACCCTTGTAGATCGCACGCGGAAGCGTTCAAGAGAACGGGGTTGATGGAGTCGTACTCGTCGTGATTCAAATCACCGATGATCCTAGCGCCAAACGGACGACACCTCCGCGTTCAACACACGTACGGAGCAGAGATGTCTCCTCCTTCTTGATCCAGCAAGGGGGAAGGAGAGGTTGATGGAGATCCAACAACACGACGGCGTGGTGGTGGAAGTAGCGGGATTCCAACAGGGCTTCGCTAAGCGCTACGGGAGGAGGGAGATGTGTCACGGGAGGGAGAGGGAGGCGCCAGGCCTTAGGTATGGTTGCTCCTCCTTTTCCCCACTATATATAGAGCCAAGGGAGAGGGGGGAGGCGCAGCCCTTGCCCCTTCCTCCAAGGAAGGGTGCGGCCAAGGGGGGGAGGAGTCCATCCTCCCCAAGGCACCTCGGAGATGCCTTCCCCTTTTAGGACTCTCCCTTTTTTTCTCTACTCTTGGCGCATGGGCCTCTTGGGGCTAGTGCCCTTGGCCCATATAGGCCAAGGCGCACCCCCTACAGCCCATGTGGCCCCCCGGAGCAGGTGGCCCCACCCGGTGGACCCCCGGGACCCTTCCGGTGGTCCCGGTACAATACTGGTGACCCCGAAACTTGTCCCGAAATAGCACTTCCTATATATAATTCTTTACCTCTGGACCATTCCGGAACTCCTCGTGATGTCCGGGATCTCATCCGGGACTCCGAACAACTTTCGGGTTACCGCATACTAATATCTCTATAACCCTAGCGTCACCGAACCTTAAGTGTGTAGACCCTACGGGTTCGGGAGACATGCAGACATGACCGAGATGACTCTCCGGTCAATAACCAACAGCGGGATCTGGATACCCATGTTGGCTCCCACATGTTCCACGATGATCTCATCGGATGAACCACGATGTCAAGGACTTAATCAATCCCGTATACAATTCCATTTGTCTATCGGTACGACACTTGCCCGAGATTCGATCGTCGGTATCCCGATACCTTGTTCAATCTCGTTACCGGCAAGTCTCTTTACTCGTTCCGTAACACATCATCCCGTGATCAACTCCTTGATCACATTGTGCACATTATGATGATGTCCTACCGAGTGGGCCCAGAGATACCTCTCCATTTACACGGAGTGACAAATCCCAGTCTCGATTCGTGCCAACCCAACAGACACTTTTGGAGATACCTGTAGTGTACCTTTATAGCCACCCAGTTACGTTGTGACGTTTGGCACACCCAAAGCACTCCTAAGGTATTCGGGAGTTGCACAATCTCATGGTCTAAGGAAATGATACTTGACATTAGAAAAGCTTTAGCATACGAACTACACGATCTTGTGCTATGCTTAGGATTGGGTCTTGTCCATCACATCATTCTCCTAATGATGTGATCCCGTTATCAACGACATCCAATGTCCATGGTCAGGAAACCGTAACCATCTATTGATCAACGAGCTAGTCAACTAGAGGCTTACTAGGGACATGGTGTTGTCTATGTATCCACACATGTATCTGAGTTTCCTATCAATACAATTATAGCATGGATAATAAACGATTATCATGAACAAGGAAATATAATAATAACTAATTTATTATAGCCTCTAGGGCATATTTCCAACACTAACGTGTGGATGCTTTTTGGTCCCGATTGGTGTTACCAACCGGGACTAAAGGCCCACCTGTCTGGACAAGCCGCAGCGGCCACGTGGAGCCCCATCTGTCCCGGTTCATAAGCGAACCGGGACTAAAGGTATTGGTCTTTAGTCCCGGTTCCAGAACCGGGACAAATGGGCCTTTTTCTACTAGTGTAAGTAAGAAAATTATACAAGTAATTATCTAAATCATACAAATAAGATTCTTTTACAAAAAGGATAAGAACAAGAGGCTCACCAAGGTGGTGCCGGCGACGGGACGATGCGGGCGATCGGTGGCGGTGAGAATGGGGACGGGAAGGCACTAAGTAAACCACACCTACACATATGCAAACTAAGAAGTTAATTTGAGCTGATATTGCATATAAATCATGTTGGAAATATGCCCTAGAGGCAATAATAAAAGCATTATTATTATATTTCCTTATTCATGATAATTGTCTTTATTCATGCTATAATTGTGTTATCCGGAAATCGTAATACATGTGTGAATAACAGACAACAACATGTCCCTAGTAAAGCCTCTAGTTGACTAGCTCGTTGATCAACAGATAGTCATGGTTTCCTGACTATGGACATTGGATGTCATTGATAACGAGATCACATCATTGGGAGAATGATGTGATGGACAAGACCCAATCCTAAACATAGCACAAGATCGTATAGTTCATTTGCTAGAGTTTTCCAATGTCAAAGTATCTTTTCCTTAGACCATGAGATCGTGTAACTCCCGGATATCGTAGGAGTGCTTTGGGTATGCCAAACGTCACAACGTAACTGGGTGACTATAAAGGTAGACTACGGGTATCTCCAAAAGTGTCTGTTGGGTGACATGGATCAAGACTGGGATTTGTCACTCCGTATGACGGAGAGATATCACCGGGCCCACTCGGTAATGCATCATCATAATGAGCTCAAAGTGACCAAGTGTCTGGTCACGGGATCATGCATTACGGTACGAGTAAAGTGACTTGCCGGTAACGAGATTGAACGAGGTATTGGGATACCGACGATCGAATCTCGGGCAAGTAACATATCGATTGACAAAGGGAATTGCATACGGGGTTGATTGAATCCTCGACGTCGTGGTTCATCCGATGAGATCATCGTGGAGCATGTGGGAGCCAACATGGGTATCCAGATCCCGCTGTTGGTTATTGACCGGAGAGTCGTCTCGGTCATGTCTGCTTGTCTCCCGAACCCGTAGGGTCTACACACTTAAGGTTCGGTGACGCTAGGGTTGTGAAGATATGTATATGCAGTAACCCAAATGTTGTTCGGAGTCCCGGATGAGATCCCGGACGTCACGAGGAGTTCCGGAATGGTCCTGAGGTAAATAATTATATATAGGAAGTGCTGTTTCGGCCATCGGGACAAGTTTCGGGGTTATCGGTATTGTACAGGGACCACCGGAGGGGTCCCGGGGGCCCACCGGGTGGGGCCACCTGTCCTGTGGGGCCACATGGGCTATAGGGGGTGCGCCTTGGCCTACATGGGCCAAGGGAACCAGCCCTACTAGGCCCATGCGCCTAGGGTTTCCATGGGGGAGGAGTCCCACTAGTGGAAGGCACCCCGAGGTGCCTTGGGGGGAGGGAAACCTCCCCTTGGCCGCCGCACCTAGGAGATTGGATCTCCTAGGCTGCGCACCACCCCCCCTTGGCCCTCCTATATATAGTGGGGGAGAGGAGGGACTTGACACACCAGCCCCTGGCGCCTCCCTCTCTCCCCGTTACGTCTCTCTCTTGTAGTATAGGCGAAGCCCTGCTACTGTGACGCCCTGCATCCACCACCACGCCGTCGTGCTGCTGGATCTTCATCAACCTCTCCTTCCCCTTGCTGGATCAAGAAGGAGGAGACGTCTCCCGTCCCGTACGTGTGTTGAACGCGGAGGTGCCGTCCGTTCGACGCTTGGTCATCGGTGATTTGGATCACGTCGTGTACGACTACCTCATCCCCGTTCTTTGAACGCTTCCGCACGCGATCTACAAAGGTATGTAGATGCATCTGATGGCTCGTTGCTAGTTGAACTCCTAGATGGATCTTGGTGAAACGAGTAGGAAAATTTTTGTTTTCTGCAACGTTCCCCTACAGTGGCATCATGAGCTAGGTCTATGCGTAGTTCTTCTTGCGCGAGTAGAACACAATTTGTTGTGGGCGTAGATTTGTCAACTTTCTTGCCGCTACTAGTCTTATCTTGCTTCAGCGGTATTATGGGATGAAGCGGCCCGGACCAACCTTACACGTACGCTTACGTGAGACCGGTTCCACCGACTAACATGCACTAGTAGCATAAGGTGGCTGGCGGGTGTCTGTCTCTCCCACTTTAGTTGGAGCGGATTCGATGAACAGGGTCCTTATGAAGGGTAAATAGAAGTTGACAAATCACGTTGTGGCTTTAACATAGGTAAGAAGACGTTCTTGCTAGAACCCTAATTCAGCCACGTAAAACTTGCAACAACAATTAGAGGACGTCTAACTTGTTTTTGCAGCAAGTGGTTTGTGATATGATATGGCCAAAGTTGTGATGAATGATGAATGATCTATATGTGATGTATGAGATGTTCATGCTATTGTAATAGGAATCATGACTTGCACGTCAATGAGTATGACAACCGGCAGGAGCCATAGGAGTTGTCTTTATTCTTTTATATGACCTGCGTGTCATCGAGAAATGCCATGTAAATTACTTTACTTTATTGCTAAACACGTTAGCCATAGTAGTAGAAGTAATAGTTGGCGAGCAACTTCATGGAGACACGATGATGGAGATCATGATGATGGAGATCATGGTGTCAAGCCGGTGACAAGATGATCATGGGGCCCCAAGATGGAGATCAAAGGAGCTATGTGATATTGGCCATATCATGTCACGTTTATTATTTGATTGCATGTGATGTTTATCATGTTTTGCATCTTGTTTACTTAGAACGACGGTAGTAAATAAGATGATCCCTCATAACAATTTCAAGAAGTGTTCTCCCCTAACTGTGCACCGTTGCTAAAGTTCGTCGTTTCGAAGCACGCCGTGATGATCGGGTGTGATAGATCCTTACGTTCACATACAACGGGTGTAAGACAGTTTTACACATGCAAAACACTTAGGGTTAACTTGACGAGCCTAGCATGTACAGACATGGCCTCGGAACACAGAAGACCGAAAGGTCGAGCATGAGTCGTATAGAAGATACGATCAACATGAAGATGGTCACCGACGTTGACTAGTCCGTCTCACGTGATGATCGGACACGGTCTAGTTAACTCGGATCATGTAATACTTAGATGACTAGAGGGATGTCTAATCTAAGTGGGAGTTCATTAATAATTTGATTAGATGAACTTAATTATCATGAACTTAGTCTAAAATCTTTGCAATATGTCTTGTAGATCAAATGGCCAACGTAGTCCTCAACTTCAACATGTTCCTAGAGAAAACCAAGCTGAAAGACGATGGCAGCAACTATACGGACTGGGTCTGGAACCTGAGGATCATCCTCATAGCTGCCAAGAAAGATTATGTCCTACAAGCACCGCTAGGTGATCCACCCGTCCCACAGAACCAAGACGTTATGAATGCTTGGCAGACACGTGTTGACGACTACTCCCTCATTCAGTGCGGCATGCTTTACAGCTTAGAGCCGGGGCTCCAAAAGCGTTTTGAGAGACATGGAGCATATGAGATGTTCGAAGAGCTGAAAATGGTTTTTCAAGCTCATGCCCGGATCGAGAGATATGAAGTCTCCGATAAGTTCTTCAGCTGTAAGATGGAGGAAAATAGTTCTGTCAGTGAGCACATACTCACTATGTCTGGGTTACATAACCGCTTGTCTCAGCTGGGAGTTAATCTCCCGGATGATGCGGTCATTGACAGAATCCTCCAGTCGCTTCCACCAAGCTACAAGAGCTTTGTGATGAACTTCAACATGCAGGGGATGCAAAAGACCATTCCTGAGTTGTTCTCGAT
Organism: Triticum urartu; assembly: GCF_003073215.2. Taxonomy (NCBI): domain Eukaryota; kingdom Viridiplantae; phylum Streptophyta; class Magnoliopsida; order Poales; family Poaceae; genus Triticum; species Triticum urartu. The sequence goes on from NC_053024.1 coordinate 50,910,976, forward strand.
GCTGAAATCAGCAGAGGTAGAAGTCAAGAAGGAACATCAAGTGTTGATGGTCAATAAAACCACTAAGTTCAAGAAAGGCAAGTGTAAAAAGAACTTCAAGAAGGACGGCAAGGAGGTTGACGCGCCCGGCAAGCAAGCTGCCGGGAAGAAGCCAAAGAATGCACCCAAGCCCGAGACTGAGTGCTTTTATTGTAAGGGAAGCGGTCACTGGAAGCGGAACTGCCCTAAATACTTAGCAGACAAGAAGGCCGGCAAAACAAAAGGTATATGTGATATACATGTAATTGATGTGTACCTTACCAGTACTCGTAGTAACTCCTGGGTATTTGATACCAGTGCCGTTGCTCATATTTGTAACACACAGCAGGAGCTGCGGAATAAACGGAGACTGGCGAAGGACGAGGTGACGATGCGCGTCGGGAATGGTTCCAAGGTCGATGTGATCGCCGTCGGCACGCTACCTCTGCATTTACCTACGGGATTAGTTATAAACCTCAATAATTGTTATTTAGTGCCAAGTTTGAGCATGAACATTGTATCAGGATCTCGTTTAATTCGATATGGCTACTCATTTAAATCTGAGAATAATGGTTGTTCTATTTATATGAGAGATATGTTTTATGGTCATGCTCCTATGGTGAATGGTTTATTCTTTATGAATCTCGAACGTAATGCTACACATGTTCATAATGTGAGTGCCAAAAGATGTAGAGTTGATAATGATAGTACCACATACTTGTGGCACTGCCGCCTTGGTCACATAGGTGTCAAACGCATGAAGAAGCTCCATGCAGATGGACTTTTAGAGTCTCTTGATTATGAATCATTTGACACGTGCGAACCATGCCTCATGGGTAAAATGACCAAGACTCCGTTCTCAGGAACAATGGAGCGAGCAACCAACTTATTGGAAATCATACATACTGATGTGTGCGGTCCAATGAGTGTTGAGGCTCGCGGTGGCTATCGTTATGTTCTCACCCTCACTGATGACTTAAGTAGATATGGGTATGTCTACTTAATGAAACACAAGTCTGAAACCTTTGAAAAGTTCAAGGAATTTCAGAGTGAGGTTGAAAATCAACGTGACAGGAAAATCAAGTTTCTACGATCAGATCGTGGAGGAGAATACTTGAGTCACGAATTTGGCACACACTTAAGAAAATGTGGAATAGTTTCACAACTCACGCCGCCTGGAACACCTCAGCGAAACGGTGTGTCCGAACGTCGTAATCGCACTCTATTAGATATGGTGCGATCTATGATGTCTCTTACCGATTTACCGCTATCTTTTTGGGGCTATGCTTTAGAGACTGCCGCATTCACTTTAAATAGGGCTCCGTCGAAATCCGTTGAGATGACACCGTATGAATTATGGTTTGGGAAGAAACCTAAGCTGTCGTTTCTAAAAGTTTGGGGATGCGATGCTTATGTCAAGAAACTTCAACCTGAAAAGCTCGAACCCAAGTCGGAAAAATGTGTCTTCATAGGATACCCAAAAGAAACTATTGGGTACACCTTCTACCTCAGATCCGAAGGCAAGATCTTTGTTGCCAAGAATGGGTCCTTTCTAGAAAAAGAGTTTCTCTCGAAAGAAGTAAGTGGGAGGAAAGTAGAGCTTGATGAAGTATTACCTCTTGAACCGGAAAATGGCACAACTCAAGAAAATGTTCCTGAGGTGCCTGCACCGACTAGAGAGGAAGTTAATGATAATGATCAGGATACTTCTAATCAAGCTCCTACTGAAATTCGAAGGTCCACAAGGACACGTTCCGCACCAGAGTGGTACGGCAACCCTGTCTTGGAAATCATGTTGTTAGACAACGGTGAACCTTCGAACTATGAAGAAGCGATGGCGGGCCCGGATTCCGAAAAATGGCTAGAAGCCATGAAATCCGAGATAGGATCCATGTATGAAAACGAAGTATGGACTTTGACTGACTTACCCGTTCAACGGCGAGCCATAGAAAATAAATGGATCTTTAAGAAGAAGACAAACGCGGATGGTAATGTGACCATCTATAAAGCTCGACTTGTCGCTAAGGGTTATCGACAAGTTCAAGGGGTTGACTACGATGAGACTTTCTCACCGGTAGCGAAGCTAAAGTCCGTCCGAATCATGTTAGCAATTACCGCATTCTACGATTATGAAATATGGCAAATGGACATCAAAACGGCATTCCTTAATGGTTTCCTTAAGGAAGAATTGTATATGATGCAGCCGGAAGGTTTTGTCGATCCTAAGAATGCTGACAAGGTGTGCAAGCTCCAACGCTCGATTTATGGGCTGGTGCAAGCATCTCGGAGTTGGAACATTCGCTTTGATGAGATGATCAAAGCGTTTGGGTTTACGCAGACTTATGGAGAAGCCTGCGTTTACAAGAAAGTGAGTGGGAGCTCTGTAGCATTTCTCATATTATATGTGGATGACATACTTTTGATGGGAAATGATATAGAACTCTTGGACAGCATCAAGGCCTACTTGAATAAGAGTTTTTCAATGAAGGACCTTGGAGAAGCTGCTTATATATTAGGCATCAAAATCTATAGAGATAGATCGAGATGCCTCATAGGTCTTTCACAAAGCACATACCTTGATAAGATATTGAAGAAGTTCAATATGGATCATTCTAAGAAGGGGTTCTTACCTGTGTTACAAGGTGTGAAATTGAGCTCAGCTCAAAGTCCGACCACGGCAGAAGAGATAGAAGAGATGAGTGTCATCCCCTATGCCTCAGCCATAGGGTCTATTATGTATGCCATGCTGTGTACCAGACCTGATGTAAACCTTGCCATAAGTTTGGTAGGAAGATACCAAAGTAATCCCGGCAAGGAACATTGGACAGCGGTCAAGAATATCCTGAAGTACCTGAAAAGGACTAAGGAAATGTTTCTCATTTATGGAGGTGACGAAGAGCTCGTCGTAAAGGGTTACGTCGACGCTAGCTTCGACACAGATCTGGATGACTCTAAGTCACAAACCGGATACGTGTATATTTTGAATGGTGGGGCAGTAAGCTGGTGCAGTTGCAAGCAGAGCGTCGTGGCGGGATCTACATGTGAAGCGGAGTACATGGCAGCCTCGGAGGCAGCACATGAAGCAATATGGGTGAAGGAGTTCATCACTGACCTAGGAGTCATACCCAATGCGTCAGGGCCGATCAAGCTCTTCTGTGACAACACTGGAGCTATTGCCCTTGCCAAGGAGCCCAGGTTTCACAAGAAGACGAGGCACATCAAGCGTCGCTTCAACTCCATTCGTGAAAATGTTTAAGATGGAGACATAGAGATTTGTAAAGTACATACGGACCTGAATGTAGCGGATCCGTTGACTAAACCTCTCCCTAGAGCAAAACATGATCAACACCAGAATTCCATGGGTGTTCGATTCATCACAATGTAACTAGATTATTGACTCTAGTGCAAGTGGGAGACTCTTGGAAATATGCCCTAGAGGCAATAATAAAAGCATTATTATTATATTTCCTTATTCATGATAATTGTCTTTATTCATGCTATAATTGTGTTATCCGGAAATCGTAATACATGTGTGAATAACAGACAACAACATGTCCCTAGTAAAGCCTCTAGTTGACTAGCTCGTTGATCAACAGATAGTCATGGTTTCCTGACTATGGACATTGGATGTCATTGATAACGAGATCACATCATTGGGAGAATGATGTGATGGACAAGACCCAATCCTAAACATAGCACAAGATCGTATAGTTCGTTTGCTAGAGTTTTCCAATGTCAAAGTATCTTTTCCTTAGACCATGAGATCGTGTAACTCCCAGATATCGTAGGAGTGCTTTGGGTATGCCAAACGTCACAACGTAACTGGGTGACTATAAAGGTAGACTACGGGTATCTCCGAAAGTGTCTGTTGGGTGACATGGATCAAGACTGGGATTTGTCACTCCGTATGACGGAGAGATATCACCGGGCCCACTCGGTAATGCATCATCATAATGAGCTCAAAGTGACCAAGTGTCTGTTCACGGGATCATGCATTACGGTACGAGTAAAGTGACTTGCCGGTAACGAGATTGAACGAGGTATTGGGATACCGACGATCGAATCTCGGGCAAGTAACATATCGATTGACAAAGGGAATTGCATACGGGGTTGTTTGAATCCTCGACATCGTGGTTCATCCGATGAGATCATCGTGGAGCATGTGGGAGCCAACATGGGTATCCAGATCCCGCTGTTGGTTATTGACCGGAGAGTCGTCTCGTTCATGTCTGCTTGTCTCCCGAACCCGTAGGGTCTACACACTTAAGGTTCGGTGACGCTAGGGTTGTGAAGATATGTATATGCAGTAACCCGAATGTTTTTCGGAGTCCCGGATGAGATCCCGGACGTCACGAGGAGTTCCGGAATGGCCCGGAGGTAAAGAATTATATATAGGAAGTGCTGTTTCGGCCATCGGGACAAGTTTCGGGGTTATCGGTATTGTACCGGGACCACCGGAGGGGTCCCGGGGGCCCACCGGGTAGGGCCACCTATCCCGGGGGGCCACATGGGCTATAGGGGGTGCGCCTTGGCCTACATGGGCCAAGGGCACCAGCCCTACTAGGCCCATGCGCCTAGGGTTTCCATGGGGGAGGAGTCCCACTAGTGGAAGGCACCCCGAGGTGCCTTGGGGGGGAGGGAAACCTCCCCTTGGCCGCCGCACCTAGGAGATTGGATCTCCTAGGCTGCGCACCACCCCCCCTTGGCCCTCCTATATATAGTGGGGGAGAGGAGGGACTTGACACACCAGCCCCTGGCGCCTCCCTCTCTCCCCGTTACGTCTCTCTCTTGTAGTATAGGCGAAGCCCTGCTACTGTGACGCCCTGCATCCACCACCACGCCGTCGTGCTGCTGGATCTTCATCAACCTCTCCTTCCCCTTGCTGGATCAAGAAGGAGGAGACGTCTCCCGTCCCGTACGTGTGTTGAACGTGGAGGTGCCGTCCGTTCGGCGCTTGGTCATCGGTGATTTGGATCACGTCGTGTACGACTACCTCATCCCCGTTCTTTGAACGCTTCCGCACGCGATCTACAAAGGTATGTAGATGCATCTGATGGCTCGTTGCTAGTTGAACTCCTAGATGGATCTTGGTGAAACGAGTAGGAAAATTTTTGTTTTCTGCAACGTTCCCCTACAAATCAAATAAACTCCCACATAATTACTCCCAAACTAAAATCCACAAATCACTATACTTATAGAGCATGAAACGAGCTAAACTAGCAATGAGAGATGAAAGCATGAAGTTGCTAACCTTTTAGAACCCTTGGATAGATAGGGTGCCTCAAATCTTGGCAAAAATGGAGGATGAGCTCGAGCTAGGGGAAGGAAACAAAGAGGAGAGAAAGGAGAAATCTTGGACTCGGGCTGGACGAAGCATCTATATATAGGGATATCTTTAGTCCCGGTTTGTGATACCAACCGGGACTAAAGGTCAATATCTAGTCCCGTTTGGTATCACAAACCGGGACTAAAGGGGCTCACAAGAGCCCCAGCCAACCACAACCCCTTTAGTCCTGGTTGGTATCACCAACTGGGACTAGAGGTCCCATTTGAACCGGGACTAAAGGGGGTCGTGCCCCCCGTCCGCTCCTAGTCGTTGGAACCGGGACTAATGCTCACATTAGTCCCGGGCCCAAACCCGGCCAGAACTAATGCTCTGGATCAAAGGCCTGTTTTCTACTAGTGGTGCAACAAGTTTTGCACTTCCCTTGAGAGCATCCAAGCACGTCTCGTGAGCGGTCTCGGCCTCCAAGATATGGTATACATGTGTCATCTTCATATCTGTTTCCGTTGTGCTTGCATGTCCATTTGCCCATATGCTTACATGCTATTCATTTGTAGGCATTCCACGTTTTTGAGGCATTCAAGCCCCAACATGATGGCAAGTCCTTCAACCTCACCCATTGTTGGATGATCATCAACGGGGAGGAGAAATTCAAGGCGCAATATGTCGCCGCCAAGGCGCGTGGGAGGGAGGAAGCCATCAAGGAACATGGAGAGGGCGAGAAGCCACGACCGTGGGGGAAGACCAACTCCAAGAAGGAGGACAAGCATGAGAGCGCATCCATTGCCTTGCATGCCACTTTGGAGGGCATGATGACCCAGAAGGGTCCAAGGGAGGAGAAGCGTTGGCAAGACAAGGAAGAGCAAATGAATGCCTTCATGGAGATCCAAAGGATGAGGCTTGAGCTCGATGCGGAGAAGCAAGCCAAGATGCTCGAGTTGGAGGCGGAGAAGCAAGCAAATATGCTCGAGATCGAGGCCGCCAATGCCAAGACCAAGGCAAAATAAGTGGCGCTCGCTAGCATGATGACGAGGGTGGAGATCATGAAGGTGGACTTGAGCACGGTGTCGCCGAGGAAGAGGCCATGGTTCGAGAAGATGCAGGCCGACATGCTCAAGTTCGATGACGAGTGATCTATGGTGGAGAGTGCCATCATTTTTTTGTATGCCGGCAAGTGTGCTGGGATGACCACGTCCGAGATGGTGTGGTCAAACTCCCGCCCCTTTGTGTGCTGGCATGTGTGCCGGCTGCTGGCAAGTGCGCCGGCGTGAACTGTGTGGTGATTTTTTGGAGGCTAACATGTATGTCGCCCACTGGCATAGCACCGACATGAAGTCTGGGCAATGGCATGGCCGCGGACATGATTTATGGCCGTGGTCCTTTTTAAGATTTATGTGCGGACATAAAATGGTTCTATGCGTTCGGAGCACACCCGAACCAATTGCAAAATGGTACGCACGACAAGCGGCCGACCGACCCAAACATATGAAAAGCAGAGAAAGCGTGCGTCCGTTTGGGTCGGTGCGAGTTGGAGTTTCTCTTAACAATTCGTCGTGGAGAGGACCACCTCGCTCAAATCCAATGTCCTGCATCGACTCCACCTCCCCGAACACCATGAAACTAGGAATCCACCAACCCTTGGCCAGATCTGACATCACGTTTAAGAGCAACTCCAATGCATTGACTCATTTCGTCCGCGCGCGTCTGTTTGGGTCGTCACGGACAGAAAAGTTGGCCCAACACGCCGACCCAAATGGACGCGCGTCCGCTTTTCATCCGCCTGCCGACCAATTCCCGGCCCAATTTTGGGCCTCATTTGTGTCGCCTGCGGACACGAAGCGGACGCACGCAGCGCGCCCCTACTCCTCCCCCTAGCTTGTGATACGTCCATTTTGCATCATGCTTTTATATCGATATTTATTGCATTATGGGCTGTTATTACACATTATGTCATAATACTTATGCCTATTCTCTCTTATTTTACAAGGTTTACATAAAGAGGGAGAATGCTGGCAGCTGGGATTCTGGGCTGGAAAAGGAGCAAATATTAGAGACCTATTCTGCACAGCTCCAAAAGTCCTGAAACTTCACGGAAGACATTTTCAGAATATATAAAAAATACTAAGCGCAAGAAGTTCACCAGGGGGGCACACCGTACCCACGAGGGTGGGGGGCGCGCCCCTACCTCGTGGGCCCCCTGGTGGCCCTCCGATGGCCATCTTCTGCTACATGGAGTCTTTCGATGAGGAAAAAATCATAAGCCATCTCCTCGGACGGAACTCCGCCGCCACGAGGCGGAACCTTAGCGGAACCAATCTAGGGCTCTGGTGGAGCTGTTCTGCCGGGGAAACTTCCCTCAGGGAGGGGGAAATCATCGCCATCGTCATTACCAACGCTCCTCTCATCAGGAGAGGGTAATCTCCATCAACATCTTCACCAGCACCATCTCCTCTCAAAACCCTAGTTCATCTCTTGTCTCCAAGTCCGGGATTGGTACTAGTAGGTTGCTAGTAGTGTTAATTACTCCTTGTAGTTGATGCTAGTTGGTTTATTTGGTGGGAGATTGTATGTTCAGATCCTATATGCATATTAATACCCCTCTGATTATGAACATGATTATGCTTTGTGAGTAGTTACGTTTGTTCCTGAGGACATGGGAGAAGTCTTGCTATTAGTAGTCATGTGAATTTGGTATTCGTTTGATATTTCGATGAGATGTATGTTGTCTCTCCTCTAGTGGTGTTATGTGAACTTCGACTACATAACACTTCACCATTATTTGGGCCTAGAGGAAGGCATTGGGAAGTAATAAGTAGATGATGGGTTGCTAGAGTGACAGAAGCTTAAACCCTAGTTTATGCGTTGCTTCGTAAGGGGCTGATTTGGATCCATATGTTTCATGCTATGGTTAGGTTTACCTTAATACTTTTGTTGTAGTTGCGGATGCTTGCAATAAAGGTTAATCATAAGTGGGATGCTTGTCCAAGTAAGGGCAGTACCCAAGCACTGGTCCACCCACATACCAAATTATCAAAGTACCGAACGCGAATCATATGAACGTGATGAAAACTAGCTTGACGATATTCCCATGTGTCCTCGGGAGCGCTTTTCTCTATATAAGAGTTTGTCCAGGCTTGTCCTTTGCTACAAAAAGGATTGGGCCACCTTGCTGCACTTTATTTACTTTTGTTACTTGTTGCTCGTTACAAATTATCCTATCACAAAACTATCTGTTACCACTTATTTCAGTACTTGCAGAGAATACCTTGCTGGAAACCGCTTATCATTTCCTTCTGCTCCTCGTTGGGTTCAACTCTTACTTATCGAAAGGACTATGATAGATCCCCTATACTTGTGGGTCATCAAGACTCTTTTCTGGCGCCGTTGCCGGGGAGTGAAGCGCCTTTGGTAGGTGGAATTTGGTAAGGAAAATTTATATAGTGTGCTGAAATTTACTGTCACTTGTTACTATGGAAAGTAATCCTCTGAGGGGCTTGTTTGGGGTATCTTCACCCTGACCATTAGAGCAAAGAGTAGCTCCTCAACCTACTGAACCTACTAAAAATGAAAATGTCTACTTTGAAATTCCTTCGGGTATGATAGAAAAACTGCTAGCTAATCCTTTTGCAGGAGACGGAACAACGCATCCTGATGAGCACCTAATATATGTGGATGAAGTTTGTGGATTATTTAAGCTTGCAGGTGTACCCGGAGATGTTATTAAGAAGAAGGTCTTCCCTTTATCTTTGAAGGAAGATGCATTGACATGGTATAGGCTATGTGATGATACGGGGTCATGGAACTACAAACGATTGAAATTAGAATTTCATCAGAAGTTTTATCCTATGCATCTTGTTCATCGTGATCGCAATTATATATATATAATTTTTGGCCTCGCGAAGGAGAAAGCATCGCTCAAGCTTGGGGGAGGCTTAAATAAATGTTATATTCATGCCCCAATCATGAGCTCTCAAGATAAATGATTATTCAAAATTTATATGTTCGGCTTTCTGATAACAATCGCACCATGCTCGATACTTCTTGTGCTGACTCTTTTATGACGGAGACTATTGAATTCAAATGGGATTTATTGGAAATAATTAAACGCGACTCTGAAGATTGGGACCTCGACGAAGGTAAGGAGTCAGGTATGACACCTAAGTTTGATTGTGTTAAATCTTTTATGGATACCAATGTTTTCCGTAAATTTAGCACTAAGTATGGACTTGACTCTGAGGTAGTAGCTTCTTTCTTTGAATATTTTGCTACTTATGTTGATCTCCCCAAGGAGAAGTGGTTTAAATATCATCCTCTCATAGAAGTAAAAGTAGTTGCACCTATTAAAGTTGAAGAAAAGACTATCACTTATAATGATCCTATTGTACCTACTTCTTATGTTGAGAAACCACCTTTCCCTGTTAGGATAAAGGATCATGCCAAAGCTTCAAATGTGGTTCGTAAAAGCAATATTAGAACATATACACCTCCTGAGCAAGTTAAAGTTGAACCTAATATTGCTAATGTTAAAGATCTTTCGGCTGATAATATTGATGGTCATGTTATTTATTTATGTGATGAAACTGCTAGAATTGCTAAACCTTGTGCTAAAGATAAACCTAGACCTGTGGTAGGCATGCCTGTTATTTCTGTTAAAATAGGAGATCATTGTTATCATGGCTTATGTGATATGGGTGCCAGTGCTTGTGCAATACCTATGGACCTATATAGAGAAATTATGCATGATATTGCACCTGTTGAGTTAGAAGATATTGATGTCACAATTAAACTTGCCAATAGAGATACTATTTCACCAATGGGAATTGTTAGAGATGTTGAAGTCTTGTGTGGGAAAACTAAATATCCTGTTGATTTTCTTGTTCTTGGTTCCCCACAAGATAGCTTTTGTCCCATTATATTTGGTAGACCCTTCTTAAACACTGTTAATGCTAATATACATTGCAAAAAGGATGTTGTTACTATCGGTTTAGATGATATGTCTCATGAATTTAATTTCTCTAAATTGAGTAGACAACACCGTGAAGAAGAATTACCTAGTAAGGATGAAATTATTGGTCTTGCTTCTATTGCCGTACCTCCTAGTGATCCTTTAGAACAATATTTGCTAGACCATGAAAATGATATGTTTATGAATGAAAAAAGGGAAATAGATGAAGTATTATTTAAACAGGAACCTATTCTGAAACACAATTTGCCTATTGAAATCCTAGGGGATCCTCCTCCACCCAAGGGCGATCCCGTGTTTGAGCTTAAACTGTTGCCTAATACTCTTAAATATGCTTATCTTGATGAGAAAAAGATATATCCTGTTATTATTAATGCTAACCTTTCAAAGCATGAGGAAGAGAGATTATTGAAAACTTTGAAGAAGCACCGTGCTGCTATTGGGTATACTCTCGATGATCTTAAGGGCATTAGTCCCACTCTATGTCAACATAAAATAAATTTGGAAGAAGATGCTAGACCAGTTCATGATCATCAACGACGGCTGAATCCTAAAATGAAAGAAGTGGTAAGAAAGGAAATACTAAAGCTCCTTAAGGCAGGTATAATCTATCTCGTTGCTGATAGTCAGTGGGTAAGTCATGTCCATTGTGTCCCTAAGAAGGGAGGTATTATTGTCGTTCCTAATGATAAAGATGAATTGATTCCTCAAAGAATTATTACAGGTTATAGGATGGTAATTGATTTCTGCAAATTAAATAAGGCCACTAAAAAGGATCATTACCCCTTACCTTTTACCGATCAAATGCTAGAAAGATTATCCAAACATACACATTTTTTCTTTCTAGATGGTTATTCTGGTTTCTCTCAAATACCTGTGTCAGCCAAGGATCAATCAAAGACTACTTTTACTTGCCCTTTTGGTACTTTTGCTTATAGACGTATGCCTTTTGGTTTATGTAATGCACCTGCTACCTTTCAAAGATGCATGATGGCTATATTCTCTAACTTTTGTGAAAAGATTTGTGAGGTTTTCATGGACGATTTCTCCGTCTATGGATCTTCTTTTGATGATTGCTTGAGCAACCTTGATCGAGTTTTGCAGATATGTGAAGAAACTAATCTTGTCTTAAATTGGGAAAAGTGCCACTTTATGGTTAATGAAGGTATTGTCTTGGGGCATAAAGTTTCTGAAAGAGGCATTGAAGTTGATAAAGCTAAGGTTAATGCTATTGAAAAGATGCCATGCCCCAAGGACATCAAAGGTATAAGAAGTTTCCTTGGTCATGCCAAGTTTTATAGGAGGTTCATTAAGGACTTCTCAAAAATTTCTCGGCCTCTGACTAATTTATTACAAAAAGATATACCATTTGTCTTTGATGATGATTGTGTAGAAGCATTTGAAATACTTAAGAAAGCATTGATCTCTGCACCTATTGTTCAGCCACCTGATTGGAATTTACCCTTTGAAATTATGTGTGATGCTAGTGATTATGCTGTAGGTGCTGTTCTAGGGCAAAGAGTTGATAAGAAATTAAATGTTATTCAATATGCTAGTAAAACCCTAGACAATGCTCAAAGAAATTATGCTACTACTGAAAAAGAATTCTTAGTAGTTGTATTTCCTTGTGATAAGTTCAGACCTTATATTGTTGATTCTAAAGTAATTATTCACACTGATCATGCTGCTATTAAATATCTTATGGAAAAGGAAGATGCTAAACCTAGACTTATTAGATGGGTTCTGTTGCTACAAGAATTTGACTTACATATTGTTGATAGAAAGGGAACTGAGAACCCCATTGCAGACAACTTGTCTAGGTTAGAAAATGTGCTTGATGACCCACTACCTATTGATGATAGCTTTCTTGATGAGCAATTAAATGTCATAAATGCTTCTCATACTGCTCCATGGTATGCTGATTATGCTAATTACATTGTTGCCAAATTCATACCACCTAGTTTCACATACCAGCAAAAGAAAAGGTTCTTCTATGATTTGAGGCATTACTTTTGGGATGACCCACATCTTTATAAAGAAGGAGTAGATGGTGTTATTAGACGTTGTGTACCTGAGCATTAACAGGAACAGATCCTACGCAAGTGTCACTCCGAAGCTTATGGAGGACACCATGCTGGAGATAGAACTGCACATAAGGTATTGCAATCTGGTTTTTATTGGCCTACTCTCTTCAAGGATGCCCGTAAGTTTGTCTTATCTTGTGATGAATGTCAAAGAATTGGTAATATTAGTAGACATCAAGAAATGCCTATGAACTATTCAGTCGTTATGGAACCATTTGATGTTTGGGGCTTTGACTATATGGGACATTTTCCTGCTTCTAATGGATATACACATATTTTAGTTGTTGTTGATTACGTTACTAAGTGGGTAGAAGCTATTCCAACTAGTAGGGCTGATCATAACACTTCTATTAAAATGCTTAAAGAAGTTATTTTTCCAAGATTTGGAGTCCCTAGATATTTAATGACTGATGGTGGTTCACATTTTATTCATGGTGCTTTCCGTAAAATGCTTGCTAAGTATGATGTTAATCATAGAATTGCATCCCCTTATCACCCTCAGTCTAGTGGTCAAGTAGAATTGAGTAATAGAGAGCTCAAATTAATTTTGCAAAAGACTGTCAATAGGTCTAGAAAAAATTGGTCCAAGAAACTTGATGATGCATTATGGGCCTATAGATCTGCATATAAAAATCCTATGGGTATGTCTCCGTATAAAATGGTTTATGGAAAAGCATGTCACTTACCTCTTGAACTAGAACACAAGGCATATTGGGCTATTAAAGAGCTCAATTATGATTTTAAACTTGCTGGTGAGAAGAGGTTATTTGATATTAGCTCACTCGATGAATGGAGAACCCAAGCCTACGAAAATGCCAAGTTGTTTAAAGAAAAAGTTAAAAGATGGCATGATAGAAGGATACAAAAGCGTGAGTTTAATGTAGGTGATTATGTATTTCTATACAAATCTCATTTAAGATTTTTTGCAGGAAAACTTCTCTCTAAATGGGAAGGTCCGTACGTTATCGAGGAGGTCTATCGTTCTGGTGCCATAAAAATCAACAACTTCGAAGGCACAAATCCGAAGGTGGTGAACGGGCAAGGAATCAAACATTATATCTCACGTAATCCCATAAATGTTGAAACCAATGTTATTGAAACCGTAACCCCGGAGGAACACATAAGGGACACTTTCCGGAACGTTTCAGACTCCGAAAAGGAATAGGTATGTGGTATGGTAAGTAAACCGACTCCAAAACAGTTTTTAAGGCAATATTTCTCTGTTTTGGAATATTTAGAAAAATAGAAAAATAAGAAGCAGTCCGGGAAGGACACGAGGCCTCCACGAGGGTGGAGGGCACGCCCTACCCTACTGGGCGCGCCCCCTACCTCGTGGGCATCTCGTGTGCTCTCCGGACTCCGTTTTCTTACATGACACGTATTTTGGTCGGTAAAAATTCATTATATAATATCCCGGGGGTTTTGACTCCTGTATCACGCAAATATTCTCCGTTTTTGTTTCGAGCTGTCCTGCTGCAGATTAGAGCAACATGTCGTCCCAGGATTCAGAAGGAGAAAGCTATGTGGCTGATTACCTTGCAGATCCTAAGGTCTATGGGGATGTGGAGCATTGTGGTTGGACTACGGAAGAAGAAGAGGACTATGAACCCAAGGGAAGGGAGGAGACGAGCTCAGAAGAAGACGAAGTCCCATTACCTCAACCTTGGGACATGCATGTGGAGTTCAAAAAGTCAAGCCTCCCGTATAGAGTAAAGAAACCTAAGTTCGAGTTTATCCCTTTTCGCCTCTTGCAGGAAAACAAGCAGGAACTATGCAAAGAGATACTGAGCCCGGAGCAGGAGATCGATGACCTAAGGGACCAAAACTCTGTCCTCAAGCGTAAATTAAGGAAGAAACCTACGCCATCCACAAAACCATCACCTTCTCCACCAACAAAGAAGAATTGAGTATCTGGTATGGGCACTCCCCTTGGCAACTGCCAAGCTTGGGGGAGTGTCCCGGTATCGTATCACCATCACTTTTATACTTACTATTTTCCTTAGTTCGATCCTTTTGGTAATATCTTGATCTAGTAGAATAAAGTTTATGGCATGATCTAGTTTTGAGTTTTGCTTTATGATCCCTCTATGTAATCGAGTCCGTGAGCTATATATAATAAAGATTAGTGTTGAGTCAAGGGCTTGATTATTTTGCCATGATCCTAAGTGAATAAAAGAAAAGAGAAATAAATAAAAAAAGGAAACAAAGAGATCATATGGATCTTATGGAGAGTAATGAGCTCACATAGAAAAAGTATGATGAATAAAAGTTGTTGAGAGTTGACAAACATAGTTTTGGTCATCGTTGCAATTAATAGGAAGTAATAAAGAAAGAGAGGTATTCACATATAAATATACTATCTTGGACATCTTTTATGATTGTGAGCACTCATTAAAATATGACATGCTAAAGAGTTGACATTGGACAAGGAAGACAACGTAATGGGTTATGTTTTCTTACATCCGAGATAAATTATATTGTCATGGATCATGCAACATGGTTGAGCTTGCCTTTCCCCCTCATGCTAGCCAAATTCATCGCACCAAGTAGAGATACTACTTGTGCTTCCAAATACCCTTAAACCAGTTTTGCCATGAGAGTCCATCATACCTACCTATGGATTGAGTAAGATCCTCCAAGTAAGTTGTCATCGATGCAAGCAATAAAAATTGCTCTCTAAATATGTATGACTTATTAGTGTGGGAGAAAATAAGCTTTATACGATCATGTGATATGGAAGAAATAAAAGCGACAGACTGCATAATAAAGGTCCATAACACAAGTGGCAATATAAAGTGACGTTCTTTCGCATTAAGATTTTGTGCATTCTCCATAAAAGTGCATGAAAACCTCTGCTTCCCTCTGCGAAGGGCCTATCTTTTACTTTTATCTCCTACCTTGCATAAGAGTCATGGTGATCTTCACCCTTCCTTTTTACATTTTATCCTTTGGCAAGCACAGTATGTTGGAAAGATCCTGGTATATATGGCTAATTGGATGTGATTTTTCATGAACTATTATTGTTGACATTACCCTTGAGGTAAAACGTTGGGAGGCAAAGCTATAAGCCCCTATCTTTCTGTGTGTCCGATTAAAACTCCATACCCATAAGTATTGCGTGAGTGTGAGCAATTGTGAAAGACTATATGATAGTTGAGTATGTGGACTTGCTGAAAAGGTCTTATATATTGACTCTTTCCTATGTTATGATAAATTGCAATTGCTCTAATCACCGAGATTATAGTTTATTAGTTTTCAATGAAGTTTATGATTCATACTTGAAATTGTGATTGAATTATTACTCTAGCATAAGAAATCATATGACAAGAATTATGTAAGTTGTTGTTCTAAGAATGATCATGATGCCTTCATTTCCGTATTTTACTTTTACCGACACCTCTTTCTCCAAACATGTGGACATATTTTTCGATTTCGGCTTTCGCTTGAGGACAAGCAAGGTCTAAGCTTGGGGGAGTTGATACGTCCATTTTGCATCATGCTTTTATATCGATATTTATTGCATTATGGGCTGTTATTACACATTACGTCACAATACTTATGCCTATTCTCTCTTATTTTACAGGTTTACATAAAGAGGGAGAATGCCGGCAGCTGGGATTCTGGGCTGGAAAAGGAGAAAATATTAGAGACCTATTCTGCACAGCTCCAAAAGTCCTGAAACTTCACGAAAGACGTTTTCAGAATATATAAAAAATACTGAGCGCAAGAAGTTCACTAGGGGGGCCACACCCTGCCCACGAGGGTGGGGGCGCGCCCCCTACCTCGTGGGCCCCCTGGTGGCCCTCCGATGGCCATCTTCTGCTATATGGAGTCTTTCGATGAGGAAAAAAATCATAAGCCATCTCCTCGGACGAAACTCCGCCGCCACGAGGCGGAACCTTGGCGGAACCAATCTAGGGCTCTGGTGGAGCTGTTCTGCCAGGGAAACTTCCCTCCGGGAGGGGGAAATCATCGCCATCATTATCACCAACGCTCCTCTCATCGGGAAAGGGCAATCTCGATCAACATCTTCACCAGCACCATCTCCTCTCAAAACCCTAGTTCATCTCTTGTATCCAATTCTTGTCTCCAAGTCCGGGATTGGTACTAGTAGGTTGCTAGTAGTGTTAATTACTCCTTGTAGTTGATGCTAGTTGGTTTATTTGGTGGGAGATCATATGTTCAGATCCTATATGCATATTAATACCCCTCTGATTATGAACATGATTATGCTTTGTGAGTAGTTACGTTTGTTCCTGAGGACATGGGAGAAGTCTTGCTATTAGTAGTCATGTGAATTTGGTATTCGTTCGATATTTTGATGAGATGTATGTTGTCTCTACTCTAGTGGTGTTATGTGAACGTCGACTACATAACACTTCACCATTATTTGGGCCTAGAGGAAGGTATTGAGAAGTAATAAGTAGATGATGGGTTGCTAGAGTGGCAGAAGCTTAAACCCTAGTTTATGCGCTGCTTCGTAAGGGACTGATTTGGATCCATATGTTTCATGCTATGGTTAGGTTTACCTTAATACTTTTTTTGTAGTTGCGGATGCTTGCAATAGAGGTTAATCATAAGTGGGATGCTTGTCCAAGTAAGGACAGTACCCAAGCACCGGTCCACCCACATACCAAATTATCAAAGTACTGAACGCGAATCATATGAACGTGATGAAAACTAGCCTGACGATATTCCCATGTGTCCTCGGGAGCGCTTTTCTCTATATAAGAGTTTGTCCAGGCTTGTCCTTTGCTACAAAAGGATTGGGCCACCTTGATGCACTTTATTTACTTTTGTTACTTGTTGCTCGTTACAAATTATCCTATCACAAAACTATATGTTACCACTTATTTCAGTACTTGCAGAGAATACCTTGCTGGAAACTGCTTATCATTTCCTTCTGCTCCTCGTTGGGTTCGACACTCTTACTTATCAAAAGGACTACGATAGATCCCCTATACTTGTGGGTCATCAGCCTGCCAGTCGATGGCAAAGTGATAACCCACAAGTATAGGGGATCGCAACAGTATTCAACCCAAATTTATATATTCAACACAAGGGGAGCCAAAGAATATTAGAAGGTATTAGCAGCTGAGTTGTCAATTCAACCACACTTGGAGATTAATTATCTGCAACAAAGTGATCAGTAGCAAAGTAGTTTGATAGTAGTGACAGCACCAATAGTAACAGTAACGGTGATAGCAATAATTTGGTAGCAAGTGTAACAATGATGATAGCAGTAGTAACTTAGCAGAAACAATACAAGATAAATTCGTAGGCATTGGATTGGTGACTTGTTGGATGATATTCATCATGTAACAGTTATAAGCTAGGGCTATTCGATTCTAGCTCCAGTTCATCGATATAATGTAGGCATGTATTCCGTAAGTAGTCATACGTGCTTTATTAAAAGAACTTGCATGACATCTTTTATCCTACCCTCCCGTGGCAGCGGGGTCCATATTGGAAACTAAGGGATATTAAGGCCTCCTTTTAATAGAGAACCGGAACAAAGCATTAACACATAGTGAATACATGAACTCCTGAAACTACGGTAATCACTGGAAGAAGTCTCGGTTATTGTCACTCCGAGGTTACCGGATCATAACACGTAGTAGGTGACTATAACTTGCAAGATCGGATCTAGAACATGGATATAATGATGATAACATAAACGGTTCATATCTGAAATCATGGCACGCGGGCCCAAAGTGACAAGCATTAAGCATGGCAAAGTCATAGAAACATCAATCTAACAACAGGATATTAGGGATCAAGCCCTAAAAAAACTAACTCAATTACATGATGAATCTCATCCAACTCCTCACCGACTAGCGAGCCTACGAAGGAATTACTCACTCCCGGTGGGGAGCATCATGGAATTGGCGATGGGGAAGGGTTAGTGACGACGAAGAACGAAGACCCCCCTCTCCGGAGCCCCAAACGGACTCCAGATCTGCCCTCCCGAGGAAGAACATGGATTGGCGGCGCCTCCGTCTCATGGATCACGATAATTCTTTCTCCCTGATTTTTTCTCTGAAAATAGGAATTTATAGCGTTGGTTTCAGGGTCAGCGGGGCCACCAGGTGGGGACAACCCACTTGGGCGTGCCAAGAGAGGGGGGGCGCGCCCTGGTGGGTTGTGCCCACCCAGGGCCCCTCTTTGGTAGGTCTTGACTCCAGAAATTCTTATATATTATATAAAAATTCCTCGCAAAGTTTCGTTCCATTCCGAGAACTTTTGTTTCTGCACAAAAACAACACCATGGTAGTTCTGCTGAAAACAACGTCAGTTCGGGGTTAGTTTCATTCAAATCATGCAAAATAGAGTCCAAAACAAGAGGAAAAGCGTTAGGAAAAGTAGATACGTTGGAGACGTATCAACTCCCCCAAGCTTAAACCTTTGCTTGTGCTCAAGCAATTCAGTTGATAAACTGAAAGTGAAAAAGAAAAACTTTTACGAACTCTTTTTCTCTTGTTTGCATAAATAAGCTTAAACAGCACCCAGGTTTTCAGCCAACATTATAACTAACCATGTCAACAATAAGTCTTAAAGATTATAATGACTCATATCAATGACATAATTAGCTAGCGAGCAATAATAAGATATCTCAAACAGCAACACGTTGTCAAAACAACCATGATATAATATGACAATAGTGGTATCTCTCTAGCCCTTTCTGAGACCGCAAAACATAGATGCAGAGCACCTCCAAAGTTCAAGCAGCGACTAAACATTGTAATTCATGGTAGAAAAGATCCAGTCATGATGCACCCAACATTAGCTACACACAATGCATAGATCATGACAACTGTGCTCTTCGCAGTTTCTGGCGCTTGTTTTAGAAGGTGATGACACAACATAAAAGTAAATAGATAGTCCCTTTGCAGAGGGAAGCAATGATTTGCAGAGGTGCTAGAGCTCAATTTTTAAAATAGAGATAAATGATTATTTTGAGACATGCACCCTTCTCATTTACTTCACGACTATCAGTTATCAATATCTCCCATGCTAAACAAGCTAGTGGTGGTTCCCAAGCGATAAAAGTAAAGGTTTACTCCCCCTCCACCAACAATCACATTCCACGGCTTGTCCGAAACAACGGGTGTCGTCCAAACCAACAACAATCCCGGGGGAGTTTTGTTTAATTATTTGCATTTTTGAGTTCGGGACTGGGAATCCCTATTACCGCCCTTTTCTCATGCGATGGCGAGTGAATAAACACTCGACCTAAGAATAACCCGCTTATCATGGAAGATACCGACCACCTCCTGTCGTTCCATGAACGATCCAGGCACACAAAATGGATCTTTTTTAGAAGTTTTTAGAGGTGGCACATGCAAATTTACTTAGGACGGCAGGGTAATGCCGCATATAGGTAGGTATGGTGGACTCATCTGGAATAACTTTAGGTTCAAGGTTTTTGATGTACAAGCAGAATCCCCACTTAGTACAAGTGAAGGCTATCAATTAGATTGAGAAGCGGCCTGCTAGAGAGCAACAACGATCATAACCATGCATTATGCATAAGTAACATTGGACACTAGCATGAGTAGGATATGAACACCATGAACATAAATATCATAGAGGCTATGTTGGTTTTGATTCAATTACATGCATGAACATGTACCAAGTCAAGCCACTTGAACATTCACAGGAGGATACCATATCATCATACTACATCACAATCATTTTAACACTATGTTGATATCCAAGATAAATCATTATCAACTCCCAGCTACTTATACATGGCATGAGAAACTATAATCTCTAATTATCATTGCAAACATGTTTAATCATAATGGGCTGAATCATGGATACTAGGTTAAACATATTTATACAAAAAGAATAAGTCGAGTTCATAGCAGTTTCTCTCTGCCACGGCCAGTTATCGAGTGTCGTCATTATTGCCTTTCACTTGCACGACCGAACGATATGAAAATAATAACAGTGCAAGAGTGCCATGGACCAAGCTCAAATCTGCAAACATTTTATTCAACGGGAGAAGACAAGGTAATATGGGCTCTTTATTAGTTCAACAATTATTCATATGAGAGCCACTCAACATTTTCATCATGGTCTTCTCCTCGGTACAACTCGAATAAAAGAAAAGAAATTCAGAGAAACACACTGGAATATTTTTGGAGTTTTTGGTTTTCTTGAACAAGCAAATAAAAGAGAAAAGCAAAAACGAGAAAACTATTTACACGGGAAAGCTTCCAACAAGCAAAAGAAGAACAAGGAAATCTTTTTGGGTTTTATTTTTGATAATATAGCTAAGCATGCATAGAAAGTAAACTAGCTACAACTATTTTTTTGGTTTTTCTAAAGTTTTTCAAACACACAAGAATAAAGCAAGAAAATAAATCTAAGCATGGATGATACAATGAAAAAGTGTGGACACCGAAAAATGAAATAAGTGAACATGAATGTAAAGTCGGTGGAAACACATACTCCCTCAAGCTTAGGCTTTTGGCCTAACTTGGTAGTCGATCAATAGTCTGGAGGGTAGTAGGGGTGCTGAGGAGCGGGCATCCACTCGTCCCACTGCTGGGGCTCCTGCTGTGCCGCTTCCGCAGCAGCCTTAGCATTCCAGTAGGTGATGATGTCCACAGGCATGATCCTATATCCGCCCTCATCTGCGATGAAGTTGGTGAGGCCGGCGTTTGCAACATATTGCATGAACTCCTAAAGAATTCTAGCCTCTTCCAGGAATGGGGTGTGCGGCCACTCGCACGGCCGTACCTCCGCCAACCTCCGAGGGTGGAGATCACTGTCAGAAGACTCCCTAATGACACCTTTGGAGTTCTTCTTAGAGCCAAACTTCCTGAAGATATTCATGTCCACGTACAATTTTCTAAAAATAAAAATTTTGGGGTGACAAAATTTGTCAACAAAACTTTATAAAATTGATAGCAACTACTCATAGGGATACATAGAAGCCATAGCAAGCATTCAAACTACTTAGAACACTAAGAATTTAACATGCAAGCACATCTACAGCAACACTAAGAGTAGCTCATTATTCAAAACATAAACCACTAAAACAAAAACTAATTGGACAAATGGTGGAGTCACATACCAAGCAACAATCCCCCGAAACAGTTCCGGAAACGGAGCTTCGAGCAAAGAGATCGAAATCCGCGGGTTTGAGCTCAAGAACACGGGAGAGAGAGCAATGGAGATTTTTTCTAGAGGTAAGTGATGATGTGGGATGAAGAGGTAAGTGAGGGGCCCACATGGGTACCACAACCCACCAAGGCGCGCCTGGAAGTCCTGGCGCACCCAGGTGGGTTTGCCCACCTGGTGCACCTCCCTCTGGTATTATTTGCACCAGAAATTCAGAAATATTCAGAAAAAATAGTGTAAAATTTTCAGGACATTCTAAGAACTTTTATTTTTTGGCTCATTTTTTTATTGCATTGGAAATTCAGAAAACAGACAAAAAATGACATTTTATTTTATTTAACTAATAGAAACAGCAAAAAAAGGTAAGGACAGAAGGTAGTGCTTACTAAATTCATCAACTTCATACCGTTCAAAAATGACCCATTAACAAGGTTGATCAGGTCTTACTAACAACCACTTCCGATTAGCATGAAACCGAAGAACTTTCGTAAATCACTAAGTTACCTCAATGGGGATATGCATTTCCCCAACGATAAGTATTTCATATTTCTTTTTGACAGTAGGTAGAGGTATTTGAAAACTTCCAATAGTGATTGTCGGAGATTTTTCAATAACATTAATACCATTCACTTGGAATTGTTTCTTCGAAAAGTGCACCGTATGCTCATTGCCATTAATATGAAAAGTGATCTTGCTTTTCTTGCAATCAATAACAGCCCCTGCAGTATTCAAGAATGGTCTACCAAGGATAATCGACATGTTGTCATCCTCGGACATCTCAAGTATAACAAAGTCAGTCAAAATAGTAACATTAGCAACAACAACGGGCATATCCTCACAGATACCGATAGGTATGGCAGTTGATTTGTCAGCCATTTGCAAAGATATTTCAGTAGGTGCTAGTTTATTCAAGTAAAGTCTTTTATATAAAGAGAAAGGCATAACACTAACACCGGCTCCTAAGTCACACAAAGTAGTTTTCACATAATTCTTTTTGATAGAGCAAGGTATAGTTGGTATTCCCGGATCTCCAAGTTTTTTAGGAACTCCATCTTTGAAAGTGTAATTAGCAAGCATAGTGGAGATTTCAGCTTCCAGTATTTTTCTCTTATTTGTGATGATGTCTTTCATATATTTTGCATAAGGAGGCATTTTCAAGATATCAGTCAAGCGAGTACGCAAAAAGACTGGCCTCAGCATGTCAGCAAAGCGTTCAAATTCTTCATCATCATTCTTTTTAGTTGCCTTAGGTGGAAAAGGCAAAGGTTTTTGAACCCACGGTTCTCTTTCCTTACCGTGTTTTCTAGCAACAAAGTCTCTTTTGTCATACCTTTTATTCTTAGCTTGTGGGTTATCAACATCAAGAGGTGGTTCTATCTCAACATCATTATCTCATTCTTTATCATTGGTTGGATGAGAGTCCTCATGAACCTCATCATTATCTTTTTCATTATCACTAGGTGAGTGTTCATTAGTAGACCAGCATCTGAGATAGAAACCTCATTATCATTATCAGGAGGTTTTTCTATTGCAGGTTCACTAGGAGCATGTGAAGTCCTATCATTCTTCTTTTTCTTTTTCTTACTAGAAGAACTAGGTGCACTAGTGTTAGCTCTTTGTGAATCTTGTTCAATTCTTTTAGGGTGTCCCTCGGGATAAAGTGGTTCCTGAGTCATTTTACCTCCTCTAGTTGCAACTCTAACAACAAAGTGATGCATATTATTATTCATTTCATCAAGCAATTCTCTTTGAGATTTAGCAACTTGTTCTAATTGAGTTTGAACCATAGAAGCGTGTTTTCCAACACCTCTAACATCATTTGATATTTTAAATAGCAAGTCACTCAAGCGAGCAATCATATCAGAATTATATTTCAATTGTTTCATAACATTTGCATTGAAGTGATCTTGTTTTCTAATGTAGTTTTCAAACTCATAAAGGCATTGAATAGGATGCATATTGTGAGGATTGTCATTATCATTGAACTTCATAAGAGAATTTACCTCTACCACCTTAGGCAATGGTGGTGTATTAAGCCCATGTAGTTCTTCAATAGGAGGTAAATTTTTAACATCCTCAGCTTTAATACATTTTTCCTTCATAGATTTCTTTGCCTCTTGCATATCTTCAGGACTGAGATATAATATACCCCTCTTCTTCGGAGTGGGTTTAGGCGGTGGTTCAGGAATAGTCCAATCATCATAGTTTTTCAATATGTTATTCAATAATTCTTCAGCTTGTCCAACAGTTTGTTCCCTGAAAAAACAACCAGCACAACTATCTAGGAAGTCCCTAGAAGCATCGGTTAGTCCATTATAGAAGATATCAAGTATTTCATTTTTCTTAAGAGGATGATTAGGCAAAGCATTAAGTAACTGGCAAAGCCTCCCCCAAGCTTGTGGGAGACTCTCTTCTTTAGTTTGAGCAAAGTTAAATATTTCCTGTAAGGCAGATTTTTTCTTATGGGCAGGAAAATATTTTTCAGAGAAGTAGTAAATCATATCCTGGGGACTACGCACACAACCAGGAGCAAGAGTATTGTACCAAGCTTTAGCATCACCCTTTAATGAGAAAGGAAATAATTTGAGAATAAAGTAGTAGTGAGTTTTCTCATCATGGGTAAAAAGGGTGGCTATATCATTCAACTTAGTCAGATGTGCCACAACAATTTCAGTTTCATAACCATGGAAAGGATCAGATTCGACCAAAGTAATTAACTCCAGGTCATCATAGAATTCATAATCCTTATCATCAATAAAGATAGGTGAGGTAGCAAACTTAGGATCACATTTCATTCTAGCATTTAGATATTTTCCTTTATACTTGTGTAGTAATTTCTCTAGATCATCTCTATCATTACAAGCAAGAATATCTCTAGTTGTTTCTTCACTCATAACATAACCTTCCGGTACCTTAGGCAATTCATATCTAGGAGGGCTAGTTCTAGCAGGGGTTTCAGGAGATTCAGTTTCAAGCTCATCATCAGATTCAAAAACATCATATTGTATTACTCTAGCAATTTGTTTATTAAGAAATTCACCAAGTGGCACATCATTATTAAGCAAGGTACTAGCATCATCATAAGCATCATTCATAGTAGAAGTAGAATCATCAATAACTTGTGACATATCAGAATTAATAGCATGTGGTGGTGTTGCAAGTTTATTCATAACAGAAGGTGAAACTAAAGCATAACTGGATGGCAGTTCCTTACCTCCCCTGGTCCTTGAGGGAAATATCTTAGTCTTAGTATCCTTCAAATTCTTCATATTGATAAATTTATAATAATCCCAAGTGACTCAACAAATATAGCTATGCTCCCCGGCAACGGCGCCAGAAAAAGGTCTTGATAACCCACAAGTATAGGGGATCGCAACAGTTTTCGAGGGTAGAGTATTCAACCCAAATTTACAGATTTGACACAAGGGGAGCCAAAGAATATTTGAAGGTATTAGCAGATAAGTCATCAATTCAACCACACCTGGAGAGATTAATTATCTGCAGCAAAGTGATCAGTGGCAAAGTAGTTTGATAGTTTTGATAGTAGTGACAGCAGCAATAGTAACAGTAATATTGATAGTAGTAATTTTGTAGCAAGTGTAAGAATGATGATAGCAGTAGTAACTTAGCAAAAACAATATAAGATAAATTCGTAGGCATTGGATCGGTGACTTGTTGGATGATATTCATCATGTAACAGTTATAACCTAGGGCTATTCGGTTCTAGCTCCAGTTCATCGATATAATGTAGGCATGTATTTCGTAAATAGTCATATGTGCTTTATTAAAAGAACTTGCATGACATCTTTTGTCCTACCCTCCCATCGCAGCGGGGTCCATATTGGAAACTAAGGGATATTAAGGCCTCCTTTTAATAGAGAACCAGAACAAAACATTAACACATAGTGAATACATGAACTCCTCAAACTACGGTAATCACCGGAAGAAGTCCCGGTTATTTTCACTTCGGGGTTACCGGATCATAACACGTAGTAGGTGACTATAACTTGCAAGATCGGATCTAGAACATGGATACAATGATGATAACATAAACAGTTCAGATCTGAAATCATGGCACCCGGGCCCAAAGTGACAAGCATTAAGCATGGCAAAGTCATAGCAACATCAATCTTAGAACATAGTGGATACTAGGGATCAAGCCCTAACAAAACTAACTCGATTACATGATGAATCTCATCCAACTCCTCACCGACCAGCGAGCCTATGAAGGAATTACTCACTCCCGGTGGGGAGCATCATGGAATTGGCGATGGAGAAGGGTTGGTGATGACGAAGAACGAAGATCCCCCTCTTTGAAGCCCCAAACAGACTCCAGATCTGCCCTCTCGAGGAAGAACAGGGCTTGGCGACGGCTCCGTCTCATGGATCACGGTAATTCTTTCTCCCTGATTTTTTCTCTGAAAATAGGAATTTATAGCATTGGTTTCAGGGTCAGCGGGGCCACCAGGTGGGGACAACCCACCTGGGCGCGCCAGGAGAGTGGGGCGCGCCCTGGTGGGTTGTGCCCACCCAGGGGCCCCTCTCCGGTAGGTCTTGGCTCCAAAAATTCTTATATGTTATATAAAAATTCCTCACAAAGTTTTGTTCCATTCCAAGAACTTTTATTTCTGCACAGAAACAACACCATGGTAGTTCTACTGAAAACGGTGTCAGTCCGGGGTTAGTTTCATTCAAATCATGCAAATTAGAGTCCAAAACAAGAGGAAAAGCATTAGGAAAAGTAGATATGTTGGAGACGTATCACAAAGCGACCGACATTTCCCTCCAATTTCCCAAAACCTCCCGCCCGCTCATGCTCCTAGCTGCGCGCCATGGACAACGACCTCGATGCCGCCGCCGGCCTCGCCTCCCTCGCGTCGTCCAGCCTCACCACCACCCCCTGCTGGAAATATGCCCTAGAGGCAATAATGTTTGTATTATTATATTTTTCGTATTCATAATTAAGAGTTTATATTTCATGCTATAACTGCTATGATTCTAGAATATGTGATTCGGTGGAAAACTCATATGCACGTGTGAAATGATAAATGGATAAAATAAAGGTTCCTAGTCTCGCCTCTAAGACTAGCTCAAGTGTTCTTGGTGATCATGTTTGTCGGATCTTAGGATATCGTTAAATGCAACGATGATCCTAAAACAACATTGATATTATGATGTTGGAATAACAATCAGTTTGAATCGACCCAAACTTGTTTGTTATGAATTGAGTTAATATCGTCTGTATTCAATTGTAATAACACGGAGTCTTAGCATGTGTTTTAGTTCCTCAGACCATGAGAGTGTCTCGTTCAGTTCCTGAAGGAAATATGCCCTAGAGGCAATAATAAAGTTGTTATTTATATTTCCTTATATCATGATAAATGTTTATTATTCATGCTAGAATTGTATTAACTGGAAACTTAGTACATGTGTGGATACATAGACAAACAGAGTGTAGAATGTGTTGCAAGTTTTTGATGAGTACATACCTTGACAAGTTTTTGATGTAGTTCAAAATGGAACGGTCAAAGAAGGAGTTCTTTCCTGTGTTGCAAGGTATTAAGTTGAGTAAAGACTCAAAACCCGACCACGGCAGAAAATAGAAAGAGAATGAAAATGCATTCCCTGTGCCTCAGTCATAGGTTCTATAAAGTATGTTATGCTGTGTACCAGACCTATTATGTACCTCACCATGAGTTTGGCAAGAGGGTACAATAGTGATCCAGGAGTGGATCACTAGACAGCGGTTAAAATTATCCTTAGTGGAATAAGGAAATGTTTCTCAGTTATGGAGGTGACAAAGAGTTCGTCATAAAGAGTTATGTCGATGCAAGCTTTGACACCGATCTGGATGACTCTAAGTCTCGATCTAGATACATATTGAAAGTGGGAGCAATTAGCTAGAGTAGCTCCATGCAGAGCATTGTAGACATGGAAATTTGCAAAATACATACGGATCTGAATGTGGCAGACCCGTTGACTAAACTTATCTCACAAGCAAAGCATGATCACACCTTAGTACTCTTTGGGTGTTAATCACATGGCGATGTGAACTAGATTATTGACTCTAGTAAACCCTTTGGGTATTGGTGACATAGAGATGTGAACTATAGAGTGTTAAATCACACGACGATGTGAACTGTTGGTGTTAAATCACATGGCGATGTGAACTAGATTATTGACTCTAGTGCAAGTGGGAGACTGAAGGAAATATGCCCTAGAGGCAATAATAAAGTTGTTATTTATATTTCCTTATATCATGATAAATGTTTATTATTCATGCTAGAATTGTATTAACCGGAAACTTAATACATGTGTGAATACATAGACAAACAGAGTGTCCCTAGTATGCCTCTACTTGACTAGCTCGTTAATCAAAGATGGTTAAGTTTCTAACCATAGACATGTGTTGTCATTTGATAAACGGGATCACATCATTAGAGAATGATGTGATGGACATGACCCATCCGTTAGCTTAGCATAAATGATCGTTTAGTTTTATTGCTATTGCTTTCATCATGACTTATACATGTTCCTCTGACTATGAGATTATGCAACTCCCAAATACCGGAGGAACACCTTGTGTGCTATCAAACATCACAACATAACTAGGAGATTATAAAGATGCTCTACGGGTGTCTCCGATGGTGTTTGTTGAGTTGGCATAGATCGAGATTAGGATTTGTCACTCCGTGTATCAGAGAGGTATCTCTGGGCCCTCTCGGTAATGCTCATCACTATAAGCCTTGCAAGCAATGTGAATAATGAGTTAGTTGCGGTATGATGCATTACAGAACGAGTAAAGAGACTTGTCGGTAACAAGATTAAACTAGGTATGCTGATACCGACGATCGAATCTCGGGCAAGTAACATACCGATGACAAAGGGAACAACGTATGTTGTTATGCGGTTTGAGCGATAAAGATCTTCGTAGAATATGTAGGAGCCAATACGAGCATCCAGGTTCCGCTATTGGTTATTGACCGGAGATGTGTCTCGGTCATGTCTACATATTTCTCGAACCCGTAGGGTCCGCACGCTTAACGTTCGATGGCGATTTGTATTATGAGTTATGTGAATTGATGTACTGAAGTTTGTTCGGAGTCCCAGATGAGATCACTGACATGACGAGGAGTCTTGAAATAGTCGAGAGGTAAAGATTCATATATTGGAAGGCTATATTCGGACACCGGAAGTGTTCCGGGTGATACCGGGTCACCGTAAGGGGTTCCGGGCAAACCCCAGCAAAGATATGGGCTTAATGGGCCAAGTAAGGGAACACACCATCCCACAAGGGGCTGGTGCACCCCCTATAGGGCCAGCCACGTGGGGAGAAAGGAAAAGGAGAGGAGGAAAAGGAAATTATGAAGTAAGGCTCCTACTTCCTTCCCCTCCCCCTCCTTCCTTTCCCCCTTGTCCAAATATGGTAAGGGGGCCGAATTGGACTAGGGGCCCAAGTAGGATTCCTCCTACTTGGGTGTGCCCTAGGCTGCCTCCCTCCCTCTCCCTCCTTTATATACGTGGGGAGGGCACCCCTAGAACACACATCAATTGTTCCTAGCCGTGTGCGGCGCCCCCCTCCACGGTTAACACCTCGGTCATATCGTCGTAGTGCTTAGGCGAAGCCCTGCGCCGGTAACATCATCATCACCGTCACCACGCCGTCGTGCTGACGAAACTCTCCCTCGGCCTCAACTGGATCAAGAGTTCGAGGGACGTCACCGCGCTGAACGTGTGCAGATCGCGGAGGTGCCGTGCGTTCGGTACTTGGATCGCGAAGACGTTCGACTACATCAACCGCGTTACTAAATGCTTCCTCTTTCGGTCTATGAGGGTACGTGGACTCACTCTCCCCGCTCGTTGCTATGCTTCTCCTAGATAGATCTTGCGTGATCGTGGCAAATTTTTTGAAATACTACGTTCCGCAACAGTTCCTACCAGACGGTGGACTTTGGTATTTCCCAAACGTCATCTATAACAAGGTGATCATAACGACAACTTTCAGGCTCACCGGAAAGTTTGACAAGTGAACGAACAGCTCAAGAGTGGGATTTGCTCCTTCGACAATGGATATATATTCTTAGGTCCCTCTCGGTGTGACGGCATCGATCATCGTCTGGCCAGACACATGTGACAACGTGACAGGGATGCCGGAACACGTTAACGAGAAAGAAGAACAAAATCGGTAAACGGGAGCAACGGTATAGTGAGCATGGTGATGACTCAAGAGGATACTGATGCACACCGAGTTTTGTAAAGTATCGCAAAGCAAACGGAACATCGCATGATAACCAAAGGTTCACTCGAATATCATTCGTGTAATCATAGGGACCAATATGGATTTCCATGGTTCCGCTATCGGTCATTCAATGAAGGGGTTTCATTCATGTCAATGATTTACTGAACCTACTGGGTCACAAGCTTAAGGTAATCACGATCTGCTAAGTGTTAGTAGTACGGGAGTGATGAGAATACACACGTGAAATAGTTTCATTAATATCCAGAATAGTTCTGAGAGGTTTCGGAAGTGTTTCGGGGTCACCGGAAGGGTTTCGGTGAATATCGGGTAATACTGGGTATTACCGATTAATTATATATAGGTGGAAAATGTTTCCGGGGATGTGAATATATATATATATATATCACTAGTACGCGTCAGTCCTAAACAAATGGTTTTTAACCCCTTTTCGTGATGGCATTTGGAACCGTCGCCAAGTGAGTGTGGGCGATACGGGGGCCCTTCCCACACGACCCAAAAATAGTCGGGGATATGCCCTCCTGGCACACACGCTCGGCAAAATGAGGTCATGTGCGACCGGCGAGCGCTCAAATAAGGAAATACATACAGTAGAGCTAAAAATACAATTATACGGCGGAATTGTTTCCGATCGCAAGTACATCCCACATAGTCAGTCCCCGCTAAATGTTTCCGTTCGTATGTATATCCCACACAGTCGCTCCAAGGAAAACGTTTCTGTTCACAGGTACATCACACACAAGTTTTCCCGTTAAATCATTTGTGTTATTGAATGTATCACACACGGTCCATAGAAGAAACTATGTGGCAAAGACTGTCCATCACACACAGTTTTTATCTGGTAAACGTTTGTGCAAGGTGGTCTAACGCAAACAATTTTCAAGAGAAAGTCGTGTGTGATTGTTCATTGATCCAACACGGTTTATTCCAAGAAACTGTGTGTGTTGCCTGAGGTCATCGCCCACAGTATTTTATTTCAACAACCATTTGCAATAGCAAAACCCAATTAGCATGCTAATTCGCTATTAGCAGGCTAATTTACCTATTATTAATAATCCATTTATTAATCTAATTGACATTCATATTAAGCACATGATATATTTCATTTCCATATTAAGGAAGCAGAATTTCATAATTGAAATACATCAGAGTACAATATGATATAGCTTCAGCACTCAGCTACCCCATTACACAACTGCACTAGCACTAAGTTCCACATGCAACATGTAGAACCTTTCGAAATTATCATCATAGACGGTATATAAACAGATGCATCTCATTTGGAAAACTGCTGAAGCGGAAGGCGAATATTGAGCCTTCATTCATGTTGAAGGTCTTTGCAACTTTAGGTCAGTGCCTGTGGATGATTGACCGTTCGTCCTTCGTCCTCTTCAGGAACACTTCAATATTGAACCGTGGGTGTTGTATGAAAACCTTCCTCGCTTCCTAACCATAGAGGTGGGTTGAGAGGTAATCATCAGTGAACTGCTTTGGAAAGGCCTGAAAACAGGGATGTGCATCAATATCTTCTCTATATTGGAAATGGGGCAAAGGAATAAAAAAGGCAAGGTATAATAGTTAGTACCATCTTGTAGTGAACTGATGTCTTCTTCATTGTGCAGACAAAGATCTTGTTGTTTCTTGTCGCTAATTTCTTTATCTAACAATCTTTCTGAGTTTCTTGATTTGATTGATATTCATGGACAACTCATTTCCCCATATGCAAAAAGGGTCGAACAGTGGGTCAAAACCTCTGACAACACGACCTACATGTGCAAGACCAAATTGTTAAAAACCAAAATATTAGAATGGTTCCTGCAATTGCACAATAATGTGCTATTAGACAACGGACCATGCACGTGCTAACCTCGATTGTAAACCTCAGTGCTTCCCATTGTTTCCTTGCAACACATATAAGGTAGTTAGTCATCAGGTTAAGTATTTACTACAGCCAAATTCAATTTATTCCTCACATGGTATACAATAACAGAATGCACCCACAACTATTGAACACCGCATTGCAGAATTGAACCAAACAGTTAACTAAACACCACAACACAAATGAACCAAACATTAACTGAGCACCACATTGCACAATGTATAACCAAACCAAGCATGCTTGACAACTTGGAAATATAGACATTGTATTTGTTTCTCATGTATTTTGTAAAGATAAATTCGATTTATTTCTCACATGGAAGACAATACAAAATTGCAGCCTGAAGAATTGAACATCACATTTGCAGAATTGAACCAAATAGTTAACTGGAGACGACAACTAATTAACAAAACAGTTAATAAGTGAGCACCACACTGCACGACATATAGAAAATATACACTAGAGCAACAGATTGCATGGTAAAATTAGATAGCAGAATTCACTAGAATTTGTGAAGGAAAGGCAGGAGCAGCACACGCAACGGGTAAACCGAGCATGCTTAACCGGCGTAGCTAGCAAATGGCAAGGTGCTCCTCCAAGATCTGGGGGTCGGCACGAATGGCAGCCATCGCGACTTCATCCGCACGTGCGACCACGATTTGCTTCTCCGCTGCCGAATGCTCCTTGAGATCCTGGCTATACTGCGTGCACCATGGCTTAGGGGCGTGCTTATTTGGTGGAGGGGTCGGTGATTTGGGTGGAAGGTGTCGCGCTCGCGTCGGCAGTCGGGGCATGTGGGATGTGGAAGGAGGAGGAGGATGCGGGTCGGGTGTGGATTACCTGCCTGGATAGACAAGGCCGAGCAGCATGAAGGAGGGTCGCTGACGAGGAGGCGGCGCTGCAAGCAAGGAGTGAAGGTTTCAACTTGAAAAGGAAGGCGGAAATAGGGGAAATGTGGCTTTTGGTAAGGGGGAGGGGGCGGGGAGGTAGATATTTCCGCGAAAGCCGAAAATTTGGAATCGCTTCAGCAAAAAAACTGGCGCACAAAGTGTCATCAGACATAGTCCCTTATTCAGAACTGTGTACGATATGTGAACATCACAAATGATTTAGATAGCTTAACCCGCGTGTGATGAGTTTGAATGTCAAAAATTTTGGTTTGAATTTCCATGGTTACAGTGGTCATCCACGTCATTGCATAATTTGGGCACACAAAGGAGACTAACTTCTTAATCGAGCAAGTTCAGCAATTAAACAGAGCTACCTGACCTAAACATTACTCTAACAAATTAAAGACCGGTGCTCTTAATTAAACAAAAAAAAGAGTACTACTACGGCTGGTGCTCGTCGATCTCCACCGCCGCCTCCATGTCGAGCTCACGCCCGACGGTCTTCTGGGGAAGGGGCTCCATGGCATCCATCGCACCATACTCGGCAAGCATCTCGCCATCCGCGTCTGCCATTGATACTTCTACAACGTATCTATAATTTTTTTATTGTTCCATGCTATTATATTATCTATTTTGGATGTTTATGGGCTTTATTATGCACTTTTATATTATTTTTGGGACTAACCTATTAACCGAAAGCCCAATGCAAATTGTTTTTTTTGCATATTTCAATGTTTCGTGGAAAAGGGATATCAAACAGAATCCAAACGGAATGAAACCTTCGCGAGGATCTTTTTTTGGAACAAATGCAATCCAGTAGACTTGGAGTGGACGTCAAGGAAGCAGCGAGGTGGCCATGAGGTAGGGCGGCGCGCCCCCACCCTCATGGGCCCCTCGCAGCTCCACCGACCTACTTCTTTCGCCTATATATAACTTATACCCAGAAAACATCCAGGGGAGCCACGAAACCACTTTTCCACCGCCGCAACCTTCTGTACCCGTCATATCCCATCTGGGGACCTTTTCTGATGATCTTCCGGAGGGGGATTCGATCACGGAGGGCTTCTACATCAACACCATAGCCTCTCCGATGATGTGTGAGTAGTTTACCACAGACCTTCGGGTCCATAGTTATTAGCTAGATGGCTTCTTTTCTCTCTTTGGATCTCATTACAAAGTTCTCCTCGATGTTCTTGGAGATCTATTCGATGTAATTCTTTTTGCGGTGCGTTTGCCGAGATCCGATGAATTGTGGGTTTATGATTAAGATTATCTATGAACAATATTTGATTCTTCTCTGAATTCTTATATGCATGATTTGATATCTTTGCAAGTCTCTTCAAATTATCAGTTTGGTTTGGCCTACTAGATTGATCTTTCTTGCAATGGGAGAAGTGCTTAGCTTTGGGTTCAATCTTGCGGTGTCCTTTCCCAGTGACAGCAGGGGCAGCAAGGCGCGTATTGTATTGTTGCCATCGAGGATAAAAAGATGGGGTTTATATCATATTGCTTGAGTTTATCCCTCTACATCATGTCATCTTGCCTAATGCGTTACTCTGTTCTTTTGAACTTAATACTCTAGATGCATGCTGGATAGCGGTTGATGTATGGGGTAATAGTAGTAGATGAAGAATCGTTTCGGTCTACTTGACGCGGACGTGATGCCTATGTTCACGATCATGCCTAGATATCATCATAACTATGCGCTTTTCTATCAATTGCTCGACAGTAATTTGTTCACCCACTGTAATTTATGCTATCTTGAGAGAAGCCACTAGTGAAACCTATGGCCCCCAGGTCTACTTTACATCATATTATTTTCCTGTCAACTAGCTATTTCTGTCGCCGTTTATTTTGCAATCTTTACTTTTCAATCTATACAACAAAAAATACCAAAAATATTTATCTTATTATCTCTATCAGATCTCACTTTCGTAAGTGACCGTGAAGGGATTGACAACCCCTTTATCGCGTTGGTTGCGAGGTTCTTGTTTGTTTGTGCAGGTACTAGGTGACTTGCATGTAGTCTCCTACTGGATTGATACCTTGGTTCTCAAAAACTGAGGGAAATACTTATGCTACTTTGTTGCATCACCCTTTCCTCTTCAAGGGAAAACCAATGCATGCTCAAGAGGTAGCAGCCATCTCTTTGGAAAAGGCCGCCACGAGCTGGGCGTGGGTGGACACGATCTGGGCTTGGATGGGCTCCATCGTCGCAAGGTATGCGGAGCAGGAACGGACGGCTGCTCGAACGCTCTCGGCGATTGCCAGCTCTTCGGCCGTGGGTTGCCGACCGTTGTCGGAGAAGCCTCGTTCTATTTGTGCGGTGACCGCCAGGAGCTGGGCGTGGGCGGCCTTGACATGGTCATGGGCGGCCTCCATCTGGGCTAAGGCCGTCGCTGCGGAATGGACAGCTGCTGTGCCGCTCTCGCCAGTTGTTATCCCCGAGCCAGATGTTGCTGCCACCACCTGAGAAGCAACAACATCCGTTTGGGCTGCCATGGCCGCCCGGTCATAGATTGCGGCCGCGCTCATGCACCTTGTTAGCACGCGCATGGCGGCTGTGGTCACGCTCTCGCCGGGGTGGGCCACCGAAGTTGCCCTCACGACGCGGGTCCACGTGCCCATCTTTCACCGGCGACGATTGAACAGTGAAATGATATTTGGGGAGCGAGCTAGTGTGCTTGAGACACCGGCTGTGGACTGTAGCCGACGCACCTTCTCGCGTAAGCCATAGGCGTACTATATACCGATGGTGCTCTAGGATATTTTGTGCTGCATCTCACATGGTTGGCGATAATAAACTATGTGCGATCTACTTGATTCTTCATCTTGATTTGAATTACATAATGGGGTCACAACGGCAATGGACAGTGTTTGAATTGCTAGACCTTTTATCTAGAGTGAACATGCAACTATATGTGTGTCGTAAAAGAATTGGAATTATTCAGGGTTCGTTTGAACATTTTATACATTAAATTGGTTTTCTAGCCATTTGAGGTGCACAATTCAAAATTAAACTACATGCACATGCTCCGGTGCACCAACATGTGTTGTAAAATCATATATGTGTCCATGGCTTTATGCTTATCTCCCATGCAAGAAATGGGGATGAAATTCGAACACCATGGCACCGTGGCTCTCCGACAAACGTTGACGTACTTGCTTTTGTAATTCTAGTAAATCCAAAATTCATCTGAAATTCATGAAACTTGGCATGCTATCATGGAGCGGCATCAACATGCCGTGGTAAAAACTTTGTCCCATTTGGGGCAGGTTTGGGTATAAGTTTCTCATGAACCAGAGCTTCTCACACAACAAGTGTGATGGTTTCGGTAGGGAATGTTTCACCTTTCTGGACGAAACGATATCCGTTGCCTCTTCTCGATTTCAAATTTTTTCCTAGTGTCAACATAGAACAACAGGAGTGTTGTGTCAATTTTTGGGATTTTTTGGGGTTCGCTTGGACATTTTTATACATTAACTGAGTTTTCTGTGCATTGATGTGCATAATTCAAATTTGAACTATAGGCACATGCTCTAATGCATATAAATTAGTTGAAAATTCAAATATGTGTCCTTGGTTGCCTGCTTAGGTCCCATGCAATAAATGGGACCGAATGTCAAACACTCTGCCACCATCACTCGGCCGCAAACATTGAGATACCTGGTTTTTAAATTCTAGTAAATCCAAAACTCGTCTGAAATTCATGAAACTTGGCATGCTATCATGAAGTGGCATCAACATGTCGTGGTAAAAACTTTGTCCCATTTGGGGCAGATTTGTGTATATGCTTCTCACAAACCAGAGCTTCTCACAACAAGCATGATGGTTTAGGTAGGGAACGTCCCACCTTTGGGGGACGAAACGATATCCTCCAAAAAAATTCTCGTGTCAACATAGCACAACAGGAGTGTTGTGTCAATTTTTGTGATTTTTCGGGGTTTGTTTGGACATTTTTATGCATTAACTGAGTTTTCAATGCATTTATGTGCATAATTCAAATTTGAACTACATGCACATGCTCCAGTGCATATAAATTGGTTGAAAAATCAAATCTGTGTCCTTGGGTGCATGCTTAGGTCCCATGCAAGAAATGGGAATGAATTTCAAACACTAGGGCACCATTGATTGTTGGCAAAACATTGAGATGCCTGGTTTTTTAATTCTAGTAAATCCAAAACTCGTCTGAAATTCATGAAACTTGGCATGCAGAGCGGCATCAACATGTCGTGGTAAAAATTTTGTCCCGTTTGGGGCAGGTTTGGGTGTGTGCTTCTCACAAACCAGAGCTTCTCACAACAAGCATGACGGTTTCGGTAGGGAACGTCCCACCTTTGGAGACGAAACGATATCCATTGCCTCTTATTGCTTCAAATTTTTTTCTCATGTCAACATAGAACAACAGGAGTGGTGTGTCAATTTTTGTGATTTTTTGGGGTTCGTTTGGACATTTTTATGCATTAACTGAGTCTTCAATGCATTTATGTGCATAATTCAAATTTAAACTACATGCACATGCTCCAGTGCATATAAATTGGTTGAAAAATCAAATTTGTGTCCTTGGGTGCATGCTTAGGTCCCATGCAAGAAATGGGAATGAATTTCAAACACTAGGGCACCGTTGATTGCCGGCAAAACATTGAGATGCCTGGTTTTTAAATTCTAGTAAATCCAAAACTCGTCTGAAATTCATGAAACTTGGCATGCTATCATGGAATGGCATCCCGACATGATGTGGTATTTTTCATGTCCATTTTGAGAGAAGGCGCACGCGAATAATGACAGCCAACAAAGGCATTTTGAAAAAATATCTGCCACTTTAATATCTCAAACGTTTGTATAATTCAAACCATGTGCGTTCTGTTAACCATTCACGTGACGCCATGTGTCTTGGTTTTAATGGCTGTAGGAGGTGTCATGCGGACAACTGCTTGACCTTGACTGAACGAGAGGCATGCAAGCGCAGTCCGGTGCGCAGGCTGACCGTGAGGATTGCAAGCTATCCTCGAATGCACAGGCTCACCGGGAAGCGTGCGAGTTGTACGCTGTGCATGCTCACTGGGAAGCGAGCCCTTTGACTTCCATGGCCGCCCGCCTTCCTCTCCGTGCGCGCTCCCCCCTCAGCGGCATGGGACGCCGCCGTTGAACGCTACCTCTCAGCGCCGCCAGCTGCCGTCCTCCCGCCCCCCGCTCGTCGACCCCGGGACGACATGA
The DNA here is from genome assembly GCF_003073215.2 of Triticum urartu. Taxonomy (NCBI): domain Eukaryota; kingdom Viridiplantae; phylum Streptophyta; class Magnoliopsida; order Poales; family Poaceae; genus Triticum; species Triticum urartu. The sequence continues at coordinate 50,948,701 of NC_053024.1, forward strand.
TGCAAAGTGAGAGCAGGATTTGTGCATGTCTTCAACGCAAACGGTTCTTTTGGATGACCCATGTGCAACCACTTACAAACAATTTGGTGCGATTTGCATCTGTCATATTGGGTATGTTACCATTTGTCAAACTGGAAAGATTGACATTTCTTGATCTAGTAACATTGCCATTTGTCAACCTTGTAACACTGTGATTTGTCAAAATATGAAGCTAAAAATCACTAGCAGTATCTAATTTTTGCAACTAAAATTCAGTAATTAAGCATAGATTTCATTATAGATTAAGCATTCGTTCTTAATTTATACAAACAGTTCAACTCGACAGCTGAACCAACCAAACGTTTCCCCAATTATTGCCAACCACGTACTAAAATAGCTAGTTCAACTATATATATTAGCTAATTTTAAGTACGTTGTACAGTTCCACCACATCTACAGCCAGATGAACTGAACAAAATAGCCCCTAAATACTACTACTACTGCGAAGGGGATTTGTACTACTTCTGGCTGCCTCTCCTCTGCCGAGCATGCTTAGTAAGAGGCGGAGGAGGAGGAGCCTACCGACGAGCTGGGCAACCGCAATACGGTGCCTGCCGCTATTGCAGCTTCAGCAACGCTCACCTCGAACGCCCTCTGTCGCTCTAGACGGCCCCTCTCGAAGTGGTGGTTCTCCTCATAGATCTTCTGCTTCCTCGCCTCTGAGGCGGCGTGTGTCGCGGCCATGGCGGCGGTAAGGCCCTTTGCGTGCTCAACAAGGCGCTCCTCCTCCTCCCACAGGAACTCGGTGTAGCGCGCAAGCTCGCTGACGCACGTGCGGGCATCCACCTCCGCCTCCCGCCTTCGGGCGGCGGTGGCGGAGCGGGTGATGACCTTGATGGTTGGCAGTGGGCTGGTGGCCACGGCGGCCGACGACGGGGTGGCGGCCATGACCACCACCTCCCACCTTCGGGCCGCGGTGGCGGAGCGGGTAATGGCCACGGTGGCCGGCAGTGGGGTGGCGGCCATGACGGCCACCTCCCGCCTTCGGGCCACGACGGCAGAGCGGGCGATGGCCCTGGCTTTCGATAGTGGTGTGGCGGCAATGGCGGCCGGGGAAGGTTGTCAGAATCGCGATTCTATTGTACGATTCTACGACTTTACGATCCAAACTAACCCCTCCGATTCTACAACTTTAGTCTCTAGAATCCACGTTTCTACGATCCTGATAGTGAAGATTTTATGATTTGCGATCCTACCATCGGAGCTCCGATTTGATTCAGAATCACGATTCTGACAACCTCGGGCCGGCAATAGCTGTCGACGGGCACCGGTGGTGGAGCGTGTGGTGGGTGTTCCGCGCACACCCAACAGGGACGCCACACGCACTACACTACACCGGGGACTATGCCGCCGCCGCGGTGTAGCCTCCCAGCTGAAGCTGTCCTCTGATGATGGCGGAGTGGCTGAGCGACGACGACGGACTGGTGCCATTGGCGATTGTGGGAGAAGAAAATGAGATAAGCTACAGGAAGGGAGCGGAAAATGCGACGCGGGACTCGTTGGTCGTGAGGGTTTTTATAGCATGATGGTAAGCATTGGGATTTTGGGGGCTTTCACCGAGTCAGGCGGGAAGCTTGCGCGGGAACCTGTGAGGTTGCGTGGGAATGGACTCACCGACGATTCATTAGCGCCACCGTTTGGCCAAAAGAACGCCCCTGCATGCTACGCAAGCTTGCGCTCTAAGCCGTCTGCGGTAGCGGGGTGACAAGACGTGCGAGAGGAGGACGAAAGGCCGCGTACACATACGATTAATAAAAAAAGTGTTTGCGATTTAATTACCTACTATACCCCCGTCTTGGTTTATAAGTATGATTTAACTAATAAAATACGAATGCATGTCGCCAAAGATTATATAGTTGGATTCGTATTTGAACATAGTTTCCAATTATATAATTTTTATGACATGCATTAACATTTTGTTGGTTAAATTTAAGGGCAAAGTATGGCACAGAATATAAAAGGGACTATAGACTAGACGGAAGTGGTAGCACACGGCCGCTCTCTATGCAGCGACGCAACAGTCGGCCGGCTTGTAGGCGGCCATTTCCTGCGTGTTCAACTGCTCTATGTGTGTGGTTGCTTGCGGTTTAGGCGGCCGCGGCGTGCTCTGCTCTTGCATCCCTCTGGGTTCTTTGCCCTCGTCCCTCCATGTGCGCTACCAGTGTTTGGGGCTGGCTCACGATCACGCACGTTCGTGTGCATGCGGTTACGTCGGGCGTGGCGTGACGATGCAGTTACCCACTGCAAAAACTACCATGCGGACGCGCCGAGAATCCACGCCGCCCGGCCCCCTTTTATTCCTACGGCCATTTACCTTCATCTCTCATCTCACACGACACAATAAGCACACCCACGAGGACACATACAGAGAGGACATCCGGCGGTTCCAATGGCGCTCCCAGCGGCCGCCGACGACAACGGTGGGCAGTTCACCATGCAACACGTCATGGACGTCCACGTGAGGGAGAAGGCTCTCTCGGTGGTGTACACGAACGATCCGGTCTCGGTGGAGAGCTCCATCCAAACTATGGAGCAGTTCCTTGCCGAGGACAAGTACCAAGTGGTCGGCTTCGACCTCGAGTACACCATGGGTCGTGTCGGGCACGAACAGAAGGTTGCCGTCGCCCAGTTGTGCGTTTGACATGACGCACTTGTCTACCACTACCACCTGGCCACAACGCCTTGCGAGCGTTTCTCCAGGTTTATCAACAGCTCCGACTACAGTTTCGCTGCGGTGGACACCACCAATGATCTAAAAGCGCTCAAGGTTTCGTGCTTGAAATGCCCGAATCTTGCCAACATCCAAAGCCACTACAAGGTCTGGGACAGCGACAAAAACAAACTGAACTCCCTGGTTGATGTGAGTGTGTTACTTCGAAAGAATCGAAGAATTGCTAGAGATCAATTGAAATATTCTTAGATTATTGGCTCGCTTATGTACTTAGCCAGTGCTACAAGACCTGACATCTCTTTTGCTGTTAGCAAACTGAGTCGTTTGTCTCAAAACCAGGAGATGTGCGTTGGAAAGCTCTAGAGAGAGTTTTGCGTTATTTGAAAGGCACTGTGAATTATGTAATTCACTACACCGGGCACCCAAAGGTGCTTGAAGGGTATAGTGACTCAAAATAGATCTTAGATGCTGATGAGATAAAGGTCACGAGCGGTTATGTATTCACTCATGGAGGTGGCGCTGTTTCTTGGAAGTCCTGCAAGCAGACCATCTTAACGAGGTCAACAATGGACGCAAAACTCACAGCACTAGATACAGCTACGGTCAAAGCAGATTGGCTTCGTCGGCTCTTGAATGACTTGCCGGTTGTTGAGAAACCTGTACCGGGTATCCTTATGAACTGCGACAATCAAACTGTAATCACAAAAGTGAGCATCTCAAAGGATAACATGAAGTCATAAAGACACATTTAGAGAAGGTTAAAGTCTGTCAGGAAAATGAGAAACTCCAGAGTTATTGCATTGGATTATATCCAAACGTCTAAAAATCTAGCAGATCCTTTTACTAAGGGCCTATCACGTAATGTGATAGATAATGCATCGAGGGAGATGGGTATGAGACCCACAATATGAGTTGTTCAAAGTGGTAACCTATTCTTTGTGATCGGAGATCCCGTGAATTAGATGTGGAAGACAAGTTGTTGATCAACTGAGAGGAGAGTATCCTTACTATTAACAATACCACTCCATGAAGATGCAATACTCTCCTAATCTGCATGGCAAGTTAATATATATCTTAATGTGTTCTAAGAGGCTCATTGAAGCAGAGATGTCGTCCTGCAGAACATCTTTTGAAGAACGCACCTATATGAGTCTGATTGTTAAACGTCGCAATCTATGAGAGTAGGGTTCTCTCTAGTAAACTCATGAAAGGTCTCAAAGTATGACGCATAAGCTCCACCCGCAGGGAAGACCCACGGTAGCCACGTATCGGTCAAGGCTTTATGTGAAGCTAGATTCGCAGAAAACTTGCAGTTCAAGGCCCAGTCCACTGTTCAAGTTGCTTACTAGTGTAGCATAGAGTTCTAGCTGGAAGTTCAACTTAACAGTCTCCACTATAGTATCGGTATATAAAACAGTGTTTTGAAACCAAAGGCAAATTTTGTGTGTCTCTGGGGTCTGGTGGGGGATTGCTGGAATTTTGTCTATTTTGCGCCTAGCCCAATAGCAGTTTCAGAAATTCCTAATAAATCCTAGAGGCCCACGCAGCCCATTCGTGCAAGGCAAGAGGTGGAACTAAGGTTTAGTCCCACATTGCTAGTTTAGAGGGAGTTGGATCTCTTTATAAGGGAGGCTCTTTCTCCACATGTATGAGGACGAGAACAAGAGGGACATCCATGCGCGCTCCTCCTCCGCCACCCGCCTCGACACGCCGCGCCGCGCCGCGGGTTGCGGGAATGAGCCGAGCCGATGTCTAAATTTTTCCCACGCACGACGGGTATACGGAAGGTCACGCGGAAGCTGAAACGTTTTGCTATAGTGGAGATTGAATACGAACGGCGCACCTCTTCTCCTGTTGTCTGTTCGTTTCGTCTCCCTTGTTTTCTTTAGCTCCCAGCGCAGCCTCTCGCCTCCTTCTCTTGCGCCTATAAAAGGGAGGTCGCTCCTCCCAGAGAGATGCACCAGAACAACACAACCCTCTCGCCTCCAAGTTCCTGACCACTGAGCTACTGCTATGATCTTCCCCATCCCAGCTTGCGGCGTGCACCGCAGGTCGGGACAGTAGGCCTCCGAAACTGCACCTTTTGAGTCATGTACGGGAGAAGGGTGATAAGGTTTTTGGGGAGCGCTCAGTGCGACTACTGACCTCTTCGTCACAGATGCCCCGGACTCCGACGACTACTTCCCCGACGACGACTTCTTCCCCGATGTCGACAACCTTCTCGACGACATGGCTGGCGAGGACACCGACCCCAAGTCCAGTGCTACTGCTGCTGTTGTCCCGTATGTGCTCCTCTCCTTTCTATTCGAGTTCTTGCCACAGTTCCTAGTTCTTCTGTTTGTCCTAGATGTGTTAGATTCAACTTCATATATGAAACTTGCCCTACTGTCTGCTCTAGATAAACTTGATTACAGTTCATATATGCCCATGTTATTTACCTTCTCTCTGTCAAATCACATGACTAGTTTTATCCCTGTTATATTAGTCATGCTTTATCTAATATTTCTATTCATAAAATCATTCGGTAAATTTCTCGTGTTTCCAACAATCCAAAAACCTTATTATAGGCAATTTACCCCAAGTGGTTTTGCTGCTTCCATGAGACCTCCTATGTTTGAGGGTATCCACTATAAGAGGTGGCGCGTGAGAGCAGTCTTATGGTTTCAAACCATGAGTTGCTATGATGCCACTCTTGGCAAACCTGAAGGGGAGTCTGATGCCCAACAGGATCAAGCTTTTCAGAAAATGGATACTCTGTTTAAGGCTGCTCTCTTGAGTGTTCTTGGTGAGAACATAGCTGATGCTTATGCGTCAATTGATAATGGAAAAGATATGTGGGACGCACTCGAGGCCAAGTTTGGGGTCTCGGATGCTGTCACTGAGTTGTACATCATGGAGCAATTATATGATTACAGGATGACTGAAGAGCGCTCCGTGGTTGAGCAAGCTCATGAGATACAGTCATCTGCTAGAGAACTTGAGCACTTCAATTGTATGCTACCGGACAAGTTTGTTGCCGGAGGTATCATCACTAAGCTTCCTCCTTCGTGGAGGAACTTTGCTACCTTACTAAAGCATAAGAGGCAGGAGTTTTCTGTTCCAGATCTCATTGGCACTCTTGATGTGGAAGAAAAGGCGAGAGCAAAGGACACATGTGCTCGAGGTATTGAGGGAGGATCTAGTGCCAATTTGGTACAGAAGAAGAACTTCCAGCCCCACAAGTTCAAGAACAAGGGCAAGTTTAATGGTAAAGCAAAGTTTGATGGGAAGAACAAGGTTGTGCAACACACGAACTTCAAGAAGAATAATGACAAGAAGAAAGGTGTTTGTCATGTGTGTGGGGATCCTGATCATTGGGCTCCTGGTTGCCCTAATCGCTATGACAAGCGTCATCCTGGGAAAGGCGGTGTCGGTGTCAAAACCGGTGGATCTCGGGTAGGGGGTCCTGAACTGTGCGTCTAGGCGGATGGTAACAGGAGACCATGGACACGATGTTTTTACCCAGGTTCGGGCCCTCTCGATGGAGGTAAAACCCTACTCCTGCTTGATTAATATTGATGATATGGGTAGTACAAGAGTAGATCTACCACGAGATCAAGGAGGCTAAACCCTAGAAGCGAGCATATGGTATGATTGTTGTCCCTATGGACTAAAACCCTCCGGTTTATATAGACACCGGAGAGGGCTAGGGTTACACAGAGTCGGTTACAATGGTAGGAGATCTACATATCCATATCGCCAAGCTTGCCTTCCACGCCAAGGAAAGTCCCTTCCGGACACGGGACGAAGTCTTCAATCTTGTATCTTCATAGTCCAGGAGTCCGGCCGAAGGTATAGTCCGGCTATCCGGACACCCCCTAATCCAGGACTCCCTCAGTAGCCCCTGAACCAGGCTTCAATGATGACGAGTCCGGCGCACAGATTGTCTTCGGCATTGCAAGGCGGGTTCCTCCTCCAAGTACTTCATAGAAGATTTTGAACACAAAGGTAGTGTCCGGCTCTGCAGAATAAGTTTCCACATATTGCCATAGAGAGAATAATATTTACACAAATCTAATCTGTTGACGTATTCCATAGCGTGACATCACACCATGGCCAAGTCTTTATTCGAATCGTTTTACTGTCCCACCTCAGCGCGTTTAGCGAGGCGGTTTCCTTGGCACGTCTTGTCAAAGCAGAGATCGTGTCCCTTATTATGGGATTCTCATCAATACGGGCGTGGGTAACCCAACCGCGCCATTGATTACGGCGCTTGGGAGATAAGCGAGTTTTACCAGGCTGGTGGGGACGCATAGTCGCGTCCGCCCATATAAGGGGATAAGGATCCACCTTTTCATCCACGCCTTCTTCCTCCTTTGCCTATCCATTTCCGCGCACTCGAGCTCTAGCGCCCAAGTCCACACACCCCACCTCAACCTTCTCCAGCCATGTCCGGAGCGGGAGGCAAGTGGATGGTCTCCTCCGTCATGGAGGGACACATCAAAAAACTAAGGAAGGCCGGATGCTTGTCTAACGACATTGCGCACTAGCTACCCGAAGAGGGGCAGCTCATCCCCACCCCTAGGCCCCATGAGAGGGTGGTGTTCCTCCCCCATTTCCTTCACGGACTAGGCTTCCCTCTCCACCCACTTGTCCGAGGGCTCATGTTCTACTATGGCCTGGATTTCCACGATCTGGCCCCGAACTTTGTCCTCAACATCTCGGCGTTTATCGTCATGTGCGAGGCTTTCCTCTGCATCCGCCCCCATTTCGGCCTATGGCTCAAGACTTTTAATGTCAAGCCGAAGGTGGTGCGCGGCACCCTGGCGGAGTGTGGAGGCGCCATGGTGGGCAAGATGCCCAACGTCCTATGGCTTGAGGGCTCCTTCGTGGAGACCCTAAAGGGGTGGCAATCGGGGTGGTTTTACATCACCGAGCCGCGCGACCCTGAATGGGTCGCAGCCCTCGAGTTCCGATCCGGACCCCCTACACGGCTCATCTCCTAGAAAGAGACGGGCCTGCCGTGGGGTAAAAAAGGAGAGCTGACCGGACTCCAAACATGCGTCCAAACCCTGGTGGACAAGAAGCTCAAATTTGTCAACGTAGTCCAGGTTATGCTCATCCGCCGGATCCTCCCGCGTCAACAACAGGCTTTCAACCTGTGGGAGTTCGACCCGGCGCAGCACCGAACTCTGAGCAGGCTCTTTGACACGACATACGAAGATGCCTGGAAGGTGCTTTTCAAGGGCGCCGAGGCCCCCGCATCCGCTACCGAGGATCGCGGATTCAGCATGCAGCGTCACGCTAGTGCGGTAAGCTATTTTTACCTTTTACAGGGTATTAGTTTTTCATAGTTTGACTCCATGCGGGATCTAAGCTCCCTTACCTTTGACAGGATTGGCAGGAGACGTTTGGACAAATCAACTGTCCAGCTCCTTTGCCCGAAGGCCCAGCGGACGCTCGCTTGGCGAAGCTGCTGGTTCCGGCACCCTATGTGGTGCCGGAGAAGAAGGCCACGGGGACTCGAAAGAGTGCCCAGCGCCTGGAGGTGTCGGGTTCATCCGACGAATCCAAGACGCACTCCTCCCGTGAAGACGAGGAGGAGGAAGAAGAGACCTCTCCCCATCCAGCGGGGGGAGGGAAGAAAAGGAAGGCCGCCCCAACTGGGGAGGCCGAAGGGTCCAAGAAGGGGAAGACCCTTCCTCCGGAATACTCCACCAACGCCGACGACGGCGAAGAGGAGTGGCGCACAGGGCCAAGCCCCTGGCGAGATCGTAAGTATTCGGACACCAGAGCAATTCATAGTGTTCCTTTCTTGCACAGCTCCTCCTTACGCCGAATATGACTATGCAGTCCGCCCAAGGCCGGGCTCGACAAGTCGTCGAGCGGCTCCCTGGATTCGTCGGACGTGAATTCACTTCCGCCCGCTACCTCCCCCCACCCTACGGACGACGCCGAGGTGCTGTCCCAACAGGTTCCAAGCCAGGAGGAGGTGGTCCTGGAGGCGCCGCAAGGCGACCTCCTGGACTCCAGGCGCAAAGGGGATAAAACCCCCAAGGGCTCCGAGTCCGGCCTTGAGCCGGACACCGCGCCGGAACCTTCAACGGTTCCGGACTCCTGTAGGCAGCCTCCTTCCAAGAGGAGCAAGCCTACCGAGCCAGTGACCTCCGTCCAACCGGAGGCACCGGACAATTTGCTGGAGGTGCTTAACGGGGCCTCCATCGACGAGGAGCACCGCACTATTATGAGTGCGGTGATCCAGAAGGTTCAGTTCGCTAAGAGCGGACTGACTGAAGCCTGTGCCAGCCTTCTAACAGGCTTTGAGGTAAGTAAAGAATATGTAAAAATATTACCGCATAGACAGTAGCCCCTGATGCTCTGTTCGGCGTTCGGAAAGAAAAGCCGAATAGAGGATCTAATAACATTCGCAGGAGTCTAACATAATCAAGTCAATATGCGTATGCAGGCTTCGCTGCTGGCCTTCACCGCACTGGCTGCGGAGGTGGATATGCTGAAGCAAAACCTCGCGCGGTCCGAGAACGAGCTCGACCATGCCGAGAGGCAACTCGAGGAGAAGGAAGGTAAGTAATACCTTGCGCAAGTATATAGAGAAGATGTGGTTGCAAAAAATGACAGGATCAACGTGCTATTATAGGGGCCACGAGCGAGGTGGCAACCCTTAAGAAAGCGCTGTCCGAGGCCGAAAACAGAGCGGCCGCGGAGCGCACAGAGAGAGGGAAGCAGGAGGCGCGGGTGGAGGAGGTGCAGAAAGAGCTCCGGGCTCTCGTGAAAAAACACGAGAGTTTGGAGCTTGACTCAAAGACGCAAGCGTCCGAGCTTGCGGCAGCCCTCGAAAGCGCGAAGTCTGCCAAGGCCGAAGCCCAGAAATCCCTCCAAGAAATTGAAGCGATGAAGAAGATAGCGGCGGGTAAGGCATTCATTATGCAAAGCAAGCACGTGAAAGTGAATTACTTGTTACTTACCCGAGTCCGGAGCTCTCCAGGAGCATTCACAGATTTGCCCCGCGGTGCGTCTGATGCCGCCGCCTACTACCGATCCGAGGAGGGGATCTCGACAGAGAAGGTGTTCTGGTCTCAGTATGCTGAGGCCGGACACCTGGTGCCTTTGAGCGACCAGCTGAAGCAAATGGTCGAGCTCCACAAGGTTGGCGAACAGGCCATAAAGGGCCTCATAGTTCGGCTTTGCCCTGGAGAGGCTCTGCCTGGGAGCTACTTCAGGCTGGTGAGGCGGCTGGTGGATGCCTGTCCACGGCTTGAAGTAATCAAGCGCTCCGTCTGCATCGAAGGTGCTCGTAGGGCGCTTGCCCGTGCTAAAGTGCACTGGGGCAAGATGGATGTGGAGAAGCTGGTGAAGGACGGGCCGCCGCCGGGCAAGGAACATCGCGTCCCGGAAGCGTATTATGAGGGTGTCCTGAAGGGTGCCCGCCTTATAGAGGATGAATGCTCCAAAGATGTAATTTTTGAGTAAACTCGCATTTGTGATCCTGTGCGCTGAAAACTTGTTCATATGCGCTAAGCAATGCTTTTGAATTTAAAATATTACCTTCTGTGCGGCCGTTTATCAAATTTGAGAGATGGCGAGTCGTCGGCTTCTGCCCCCATGCCACGAGTGCTGGGGTGTTCGGGATAAACATGAGCGCTCTTTTTCCCATTCTTGGGTCCTTCGAGGGAGGCGCTCAACACAACGAACAAGGCAATCGGACTATAATGCTTGAACACTCTCACTTAGCCATAGAATTCTATAATTTTAAATTTTGGCGAAGCCCCTAGTGTTCGGAAGACCGAGTTCGGGGCGCTATCCACGCCTAGGCCAGACAAAGCCGACTCCTCGCTCTAAGCGGCATAAGTCTTTAGGGACTCGAAAACCTCTCGAACAGCGACCAGCTCTCGCCTCATCATGACGGTCAGTTTTAGCTTTCTCTACTGAGGTGCTTAGCCCAGCTCAACTGGGGCACAATCGCAGTAGTTCTCCTAGTGCTACCTTAGCCGATATGACGGAACGTAAGGTACCAAAACATAGGAGCCGGGCAAACCCAACTATTGACCCAAGACATGATTCGGAGCCAATGCATATAATGCTATAAGTTCGGGGTGCCGCACTTGTGAAAGTGTTCGGACTTCTCACACCATGTTGTGGGGTACTTAAGCCCCTGGCGTATTGGCCGTACCAAAGTGTACGGGTGCAACATGTCATTAATGAACATATATTCGTAAAAAAGAGTAATGCAATAATAGACGGAAGCTATGCATTGTTTATTTAAAAAGGCTGCGATCAAAGCAGAATGATACAAATAGTGCGATAAGCAAAAGATGGGACTATTTAACATGTCCTTTCCAGGGGCAAGCTATGGAATGGTATGTGAAACAGGTATACTGCTCGTTATAGAGACCACCTTAGAGTTCCATAGTGCGGCGTAGCTTTCTGCTCCCCTGGTTGTTGTATCGTTTGTGCGGCAATTGTACTGCCGGACAGGCCTTCCGAAGAGTGGAGTCCTGAAAGTAAGAGAAAATGAAGAAGTCGGCAGCCCCTAGTGCGGTTTAAGCCGTGTTTCGGGCGTGCCGTGATGGTGCCCCTCCCCCTTCTCCCATGGTATTTCCAGAGCGTAGTTATGTACGCACAACACTGGTTTCGCAAGTTCGCGAGGGCTGGGGTTGGGGCCGCATTGCTACGCTTTCTCGGAACGTGCCAGGCGGTCTTGTTGTAGGTTACTCCAGGCGCGCTTGACGGTGTCCATACATTTAATGGCCGGACTGGAGAATTGCCTTGAGAGGCTGCTTTGTACTTTCGTTGCGATAGCCGCCGTATGCTCCTCCGTTCGGAGAGAGCGTTCGGTGTTTACATTGACCGTGATGACTCCTCGAGGGCCTGGCATCTTGAGCTTGAGGTATGCGTAGTGCGGCACCGCATTGAACTTGGCAAATGCGGTTCGCCCGAGCAGTGCGTGATACCACTGCGAAACGGGACTATGTCGAAGATTAAGTCCTCGCTTCAGAAATTATCCGGAGATCCGAAGACCACTTCAAGTGTAACTGAGCCTGTACAGTTGGCCTCTACACCTAGTATGCCGCCTTTAAAGGTCGTTTTAGTGGGTTTAATCCTCGAGGGATCGATGCCCATTTTCCGCACTGTATCCTGGTAAAGCAGGTTCAGGCTGCTGCCGCCGTCCATAAGGACTCTAGTGAGGTGAAATCCGTCAATAATTGGGTCTAGAACCAATGCGGCGAATCCTCCATGACGGATGCTAGTGGGGTGGTCCCTTCGATCAAAAGTGATCGGGCAGGAAGACCATGGGTTGAACTTTGGGGCGACTGGCTCCATCGCGTATACGTCCCTTAGCGCACGCTTCCACTCCCTCTTGGGGACGTGGGTTGCGTATATCATGTTCACCGTCCGCACTTGTGAGGGAAAACCTTTATGTCCACTGTTGTTCGGCGGCCGGGGCTCCTCCTCGTCATCGCTATGCAGCCCCTTGTCTCTGCTTTCGGCATTTAACTTGCCTGCCTTCTTGAACACCCAACAATCCCTGTTGGTGTGATTGGCTGGTTTTTCGGGGGTGCCATGTATCTGGCATGAGCGGTCGAGTATTCGTTCCAAACTGGACAGGCCCGGAGTATTTCTTTTGAATGGCTTTTTCCGCTGACCGGGTTTAGAGCCTCTGAATCCGGCATTAACTGTCGTATCCTCAGTATTGTCGCCGTTAATGCGGCGCTTTTGCTTGTTGCGACGCGACCTGCCACTGCTGTCCTTGGTATCCGAATTACCAGGGCTCTTGGTCATGTTATTGCTACTAGCTAGCCAGCTATCTTCTCCCACGCAAAAGCGGGTCATAAGTGTCGTGAGGGCTGCCATAGATTTCGGCTTTTCCTGTCCTAGGTGTCGTGCAAGCCACTCGTCGCGGATGTTATGCTTGAAGGCTGCTAGGGCCTCTGCGTCCGGACAGTCGACGATTTGATTTTTCTTGGTTAGGAACCGTGTCCAGAAATGTTTGGCCGATTCCTATGGCTGCTGAATTATGTGGCTTGGCTCATCGGCGTCTGGTGGTCGCACATAAGTGCCCTGGAAATTGTCAAGGAATGCGGCTTCCAGGTCCTCCCAACAACCAATTGATTCTGCTGGCAAGCTGTTAAGCCAATGTCGAGCTGGTCCTTTAAGCTTGAGTGGGAGGTATTTGATGGCGTGTAGGTCATCACCGCGGGCCATGTGGATATGAAGGAGATAGTCCTCGATCCATGCCGCTGGATATGTTGTGCCATCGTATGATTCGATGTTCACGGGTTTGAAACCCTCGGGGATTTGATGATCCATTACTTCATCTGTGAAGCATAGTGGGTGTGCGGCACCTCTGTATTGGGCTATATCACGACGCAGCTCAAACGAGCTTTGTCTACTATGTTCGGCCCGGCCGGATTTACTGTATCCGGCGTGATGAGTACCGTCTCGTGCCGTGGGGCACCCACGTGATCCGTAGATTGATCTTGTTTGTCTTGCCTTGTCTTCCAATATATCTCGCAAGTCTGGCGCGTTTTCCCGTTCCTTGGTATTTTTTAAGCGGCGCCGGGGTGCGGCTTGAGTGGAGGGCCGAGAGGCCTCTCTGTCGCGGCCACGAGGTGGCCGGTAGGCCACGTCATGCGCTGGTGATGTAGGTTTAGGTGCTTCCTCCTCTAATCGGGGTAGCAACCTGCGCTTTGGGTAGCTCTTGGAGGGGCGTTCGAGTTCATACTCTTCGGCCGCAAGGACTTCAGTCCATCTGTCGGCTAGCAAATCTTGATCAGCTCTAAGCTATTGCTGTTTTTTCTTGAGGCTGCTCGCCGTGGCCATAAGCCTGCGTTTGAAACGCTCTTGTTCGACGGGATCCTCTGGCACGACAAATTCGTCGTCGTCGAGGCTTGCCTCGTCTTCGGAGGGAGGCATATAATTATCGTCCTCGACCTCTCTGTCTGCCGCTCTCTCATGAGGGCTGGCTTCTCCATCCTCCTATGCTGAATCTTGCTGGAGGTGGTTGTCTTCGGCACTGTCCAGGGTGTTATTATCTCCCGTGCTGGAATCACCGTTTTTGCTTTGGCGGGATTTAGAGCGGCGCCGCTGACGCTGGCGCTTAGGCTGCTTCTTGGAGGGGTCATCCTCCGCTGTTCCATCGCCATTGCTTTCTTTTGGGGTGTCCACCATGTATATATCATACGACGAGGTGGCTTTCGAATGCCCTGTAGGCGCTGGTTCTTGATCGTCTCCTGCATCGGCGTCCATACCGTCGATGTCTTTGGAGTCGAAGTCGAGCATGTCGGTTAAATCATCGACAGTGGCTACGAAGTGGGTGGTGGGTGGGCTTATAATTTCTTCATCATCCGCATCCCAACCTTGCTGACCATAGTCCGGCCAGGGCTCTCCTGATAAAGAGAGAGACTTTAGTGAATTCAGAATATCGCCGAAGGGCGAGTGCTGAAAGATGGCCGCGGCGGTGAACTCCATGATCGGCGCCCAATCGGGTTCGATCGGTAGGGGCGTGGAGGGCTCGGATTCTGGAGAGGAGTCCGGCTCCTTGGAGTCATGGGCTTCGCAGAGAATAGGGCTGGTGTTCGGCTCGATCGCCGTAGAGATTGCAGCCCCCGAGGCGGTGTCCAACCACCCATCCTCGATTGGCGCAGTTGGCTCTGAATTAAGGGTCAGAGCTTATGCGGGTGCGGCCTCCAGGGCACTGTTCGGTGGCAGAGCTAGATCATGCCCATCATGACAGTGCGGCGCGCTTGGCTGCGGCTCGAATCCGTCGAAGATCAAGTCTCTGTGGAGGTCGGCCGTGTAGCTCAAACTTCCAAATCTGACCTGATGGCCAGGGGCGTAGCTTTCGATCTACTCCAGATAACCAAGCGAATTGGCCCGCAGTGCAAAGCCGCCGAATACGAATATCTGTCCGGGGAGAAAGGTCTCACCCTGGATCGCATCGCTGTTGATGATCGGAGAAGCCATCGGGCCTAAAAGTGACGACACAGAGGAACTCCCAATGAAAGCACCAATGTCGGTGTCAAAACCGGCGGATCTCGGGTAGGGGGTCCTGAACTGTGCGTCTAGGCGGATGGTAACAGGAGACCAGGGACACGATGTTTTTACCCAGGTTCGGGCCCTCTCGATGGAGCTAAAACCCTACTCCTGCTTGATTAATATTGATGATATGGGTAGTACAAGAGTAGATCTACCACGAGATCAAGGAGGCTAAACCCTAGAAGCTAGCCTATGGTATGATTGTTGTCCCTACGAACTAAAACCCTCCGGTTTATATAGACACCGGAGAGGGCTAGGGTTACACAGAGTCGGTTACAATGGTAGGAGATCTACATATCTGTATCGCCAAGCTTGCCTTCCACGCCAAGGAAAGTCCCTTCCGGACACGGGACGAAGTCTTCAATCTTGTATCTTCATAGTCCAGGAGTCCGGCCAAAGGTATAGTCCGGCTATCCGGACACCCCCTAATCCAGGACTCCCTCAGGCGGCAAGACCGCTAATGTTGTCATTGGAGACATTGACATGAAGGATGCTGGGTATGGTATATTTCCCACTATTCTTTCAATATGTCATTCTCCTGATTGGTTGATTGACACGGGTGCTAATGTGCATGTATGCGGTGATATTTCCATGTTTTCATTTTATCAGACCGCAGGGACTTCAACCGTGCTGGCGGGCAATGGTTCAAGTGCTTATGTTCGTGGTGTTGGCACGGTCGATCTGAAGTTTACTTTGGGGAAGATCGTGCGGCTGAAGAACGTGCATTATGTCCCCTCCGTCAATAAATATCTTGTTAGCGGATCTCTTATGTGTAGAGATGGCTACAAGCTTGTCTTTGAGTCGAATAAATTTGTAATATCCAAGTATGGAACCTTTGTTGGTAAAGGCTATGAGTCAGGAGGCCTATTTCGTTTATCCTTATCAGACGTTTGCAATAAAGTTGTTAATCATATTTGCAACAATAGTGAATCAAATGTGTGGCATTCACGTCTTTGTCATGTTAACGTTGGTTGCATGTCGTGACTAGCGAAGTTGAACTTAATCCCTAGTTTCACCATTGTCAAGGGATCCAAGTGTCAAGTGTGTGTGCAAGCTAATAAACCTCGTAAGTCTCATGTGACTGCAGAAACGAGAAATCTTGCACCACTAGAACTCATACATTCAGATCTATGTGAAATGAATGGTGTTTTGACAAAAGGTGGAAAGAAATATTTCATGACGTTAATTGACGACTCCACTAGATATTGTCGTGTGTATCTTCTGAAATCTAAGGATGAGGCTTTGAACTTTTTCAAGATCTATAAAGCTGAAGTGGAAAACCAACTTGATCGAAAAATCAAGAGGCTTAGGTCTAACCGTGGTGGAGAGTATTTTTCCAATGAATTTGATGCTTTTTGTGCGGAACATGGTATAATCCATGAGAGGACGCCTCCCAATTCACCTCAGTCAAAAGGGGTGGCCGAAAGAAAGAACCGTACTCTAATAGATTTGGTTAACGCCATGTTAGACACATCGGGTCTCTCCAAGGCATGGTGGGGGGAGGCGATATTGACTGCATGTCATGTCCTAAACCGAGTTCCCACAAAGAATAAAGAGATAACTCGATTCAGGAATGGGAGAAGAAAATATTAAAACTCTCTTATCTACGAACCTGGGGTTGTTTGGCGAAAGTCAATGTGCCAATTCCAAAGAAGCGCAAGCTTGGACCAAAGACCGTGGATTGTGTTTTCCTAGGATATGCTTTTCATAGCATTGGTTATAGATTCTTGGTTGTAAAATCTGAGGTACCTAACATGCATGTCGGTACGATCATGGAGTCGAATGATGCGACTTTCTTTGAATATATCTTTCCCATGAAGGATATGGCTACCTCATCTAATCAGGAGATGCCTAGTTCATCGAATCAGGAACCAGTTACAATTACTGAACCTGCCATTTCAATGGAACACTTTGAAAATCCTGTGGAGGAGAACAATGAAGTTTCTACTAGGAGCAAGAGACAGAGGACTGCAAAGTCCTTTGGTGATGATTTTCTTGTGTATCTCATAGATGATACTCCCAGTTCTATTCCAAAGGCCTATGCATCTGAAGATGCTGACTACTGGAAGGAAGCGGTTCATAGCGAGATGGATTCCATCTTGGCGAATGAAACTTGGGAGATAACTGATCGTCCTTATGGGTGCAAACCTATAGGATGCAAATGGATATTCAAGAATAAGCTTAGGCCTGATGGTACTATTGAAAAGTACAAGGCTCGACTCATGGCTAAGGGTTATACCCAAAAGGAAGGTGAGGACTTCTTTGATACTTACTCACCTGTGGCTCGACTGACCACTATTCGAGTTCTACTTTCACTAGCTGCCTCACATGGTCTTCTCATCAAATGAATGTTAAGACTGTTGGAAATATGCCCTAGAGGCAATAATAAATTAGTTATTATTATATTTCCTTGTTCATGATAATCGTTTATTATCCATGCTATAATTGTATTGATAGGAAACTCAGATACATGTGTGGATACATAGACAACACCATGTCCCTAGTAAGCCTCTAGTTGACTAGCTCGTTGATCAATAGATGGTTACGATTTCCTGACCATGGACATTAGATGTCATTGATAACGGGATCACATCATTAGGAGAATGATGTGATGGACAAGACCCAATCCTAAGCCTAGCACAAAGATCGTGTAGTTCGTATGCTAAAGCTTTTCTAATGTCAAGTATCATTTCCTTAGACCATGAGATTGTGCAACTCCCGGATACCGTAGGAATGCTTTGGGTGTACCAAACGTCACAACATAACTGGGTGACTATAAAGGTGCACTACAGGTATCTCCGAAAGTGTCTGTTGGGTTAGCATGAATCGAGACTGGGATTTGTCACTCCGTGTAAGCGGAGAGGTATCTCTGGTCCCACTCGGTAGGACATCATCATAATGTGCACAATGTGATCAAGGAGTTGATCACGGGATGATGTGTTACGGAACGAGTAAAGAGACTTGCCGGTAACGAGATTGAACAAGGTATCGGGATACCGACGATCGAATCTCGGGCAAGTATCGTACCGCTAGACAAAGGGAATTGAATACGGGATTGATTAAGTCCTTGACATCGTGGTTCATCCGATGAGATCATCGTGGAACATGTGGGAGCCAACATGGGTATCCAGATCCCGCTGTTGGTTATTGACCGGAGAACGTCTCGGTCATGTCTGCATGTCTCCCGAACCCGTAGGGTCTACACACTTAAGGTTCGGTGACTCTAGGGTTATAGAGATATTAGTATGCGGTAACCCAAAAGTTGTTCGGAGTCCCGGATGAGATCCCGGACGTCACGAGGAGTTCCGGAATGGTTCGGAGGTAAAGAATTATATATAGGAAGTGCTATTTCGGCCATCGGGACAAGTTTCGGGGTCACCGGTATTGTACCGGGACCACCGGAAGGGTCCCGGGGGTCCATCGGGTGGGGCCACCTGCCCCGGGGGGCCACATGGGCTGTAGGGGGTGTGCCTTGGCCTATATGGGCCAAGGGCACCAGCCCCAAGAGGCCCATGCGCCAAGAGAGAGAAAAAAGGGGAGAGTCCTAAAGGGGGAAGGCACCTCCGAGGTGCCTTGGGGAGGATGGACTCCTCCCCCCTTGGCCGCACCCTTCCTTGGAGGAAGGGGCAAGGGCTGCGCCTCCCCCCTCTCCCTTGGCCCTATATATAGTGGGGAAAAGGAGGAGCAACCATACCTAAGGCCTGGCGCCTCCCTCTCCCTCCCGTGACACATCTCCCTCCTCCCGCAGCGCTTAGCGAAGCCCTGTTGGAATCCCGCTACTTCCACCATGCCGTCGTGCTGCTGGATCTCCATCAACCTCTCCCTCCTCCTTGCTGGATCAAGGCGTGGGAGACGTCTCCGTTCCGTACGTGTGTTGAACGCGGAGGTGCCGTCCGTTCGGCGCTAGGATCATCGGTGATTTGAATCACGACGAGTACGACTCCATCAACCCCGTTCTCTTGAACGCTTCCGCGCGCGATCTACAAGGGTATGTAGATCCACTCCTCCCTCGTTGCTAGATGACTCCATAGATAGATCTTGGTGACACGTAGGAAAATTTTGAATTTATGCTACGTTCCCCAACAAAGACTGCTTTCCTAAATGGAGAGTTGGACGAGGAAATTTATATGGAACAATCAGATGGGTTTGTACTAGATGGTCAGGAAGGAAAAGTGTGCAAGTTGCTGAAGTCTTTGTATGGACTCAAGCAAGCACCCAAACAGTGGCATGAGAAGTTTGAAAGAACTTTAACAGCTGCAGGCTTTGTTGTAAACGAAGCTAATAAATGTGTGTACTATCGCCATGGTGGGGGCGAGGGAGTTATCCTTTGCTTGTATGTTGATGACATACTGATTTTCGGAACAAATCTAAATGTTATTAAGGAGGTCAACGATTTCCTGTCTCGCTGTTTTGAGATGAAGGATTTAGGAGTGGCTGATGTCATTTTGAACATCAAGTTGTTGAGAGACGATGATGGTGGGATTACATTGCTTCAATCTCACTATGTGGAAAAGATCTTGAGATGCTTTGGCTACAGTGACTGCAAGCCCTCTCCAACACCATATGATGCGAGTGTGTTACTTTGAAAGAATCAAAGAATTGCTAGAGATCAATTGAAATATTCTTAGATTATTGGCTCGCTTATGTACTTAGCCAGTGCTACAAGACCTGACATCCCTTTTGTTGTTAGCAAACTGAGTCGGTTTGTCTCAAAACCAGGAGATGTGCATTGGAAAGCTCTAGAGAGAGTTTTGCGTTATTTGAAAGGCACTGCGAATTATGGAATTCACTACACCAGGCACCCAAAGGTGCTTGAAGGGTATAGTGACTCAAACTGGATCTCAGATGCTGATGAGATAAAGGCCACGAGCGGTTATGTATTCACTCATGGAGGTGGCGTTGTTTCTTGGAAGTCCTGCAAGCAGACCATCTTAACGAGGTCAACAATGGAAGCAGAACTCACAACACTAGATACAGCTACGGTCAAAGTAGATTGACTTCGTTGGCTCTTGAATGACTTGTCGGTTGTTGAGAAACTTGTACCAGGTATCCTTATGAACTGCGACAATCAAACTGTAATCACGAAAGTGAGCAGCTCAAAGGATAACATGAAGTCATCAAGACACGTTCAAAGAAGGTTAAAGTCTGTCAGGAAAATGAGAAACTCCGGAGTTATTGCATTGTATTATATCCAAACGTCTAAAAATCTGGCAGATCCTTTTACTAAGGGTCTATC
Source organism: Triticum urartu (assembly GCF_003073215.2). Classification (NCBI taxonomy): domain Eukaryota; kingdom Viridiplantae; phylum Streptophyta; class Magnoliopsida; order Poales; family Poaceae; genus Triticum; species Triticum urartu. Next base: position 50,968,680 of record NC_053024.1, read on the forward strand.
ACGTAATGTGATAGATAATGCATCGAGGGAGATGGGTATGAGACCCACAATATGAGTTGTTCACAGTGGTAACCTATTCTTTGTGATCGGAGATCCCGTGAATTAGACGTGGAAGACAAGTTGTTGATCAACTGAGTGGAGAGTATCCTTACTATTAACAATACCACTCCATGAAGATGCAATACTCTCCTAATCTGCATGGCAGGTTGATATATATCTTAATGTGTTCTAAGAGGCTCATTGAAGCAGAGATGTCGTCCTGCAGAACATCTTTTGAAGAATGCACCTATATGAGTCTAATTGTTAAACGTCGCAATCTATGAGAGTAGGGTTCTCTCTAGTAAACTCATGAAAGGTCTCGGAGTATGACGCATAAGCTCCACCCGCGGGGAAGACCCACAGTAGCCACGTATCAGTCAAGGCTTTATGTGAAGCTAAATTTGCAGAAAACTTGCAGTTCAAGGCCCAGTCCACTGTTCAAGTTGCTTACTAGTGTAGCATAGAGTTCTAGCTGGAAGTTCAACTTAACAGTCTCCACTGCAGTAGCGGTATATAAAACAGTGTTTTGAAACCAAAGGCAAATTTTGTGTGCCTCTGGGATCTGGTGGGGGATTGCTGGAATTTTGTCTATTTTGGGCCTAGCCCAATAGCAGTTTCAGAAATTCCTAATAAATCCTAGAGGCCCATGCAGCCCATTCGTGCAAGGCAAGAGGTGGACTAAGGTTTAGTCCCACATTGCTAGTTTAGAGGGAGTTGGACCTCTTTATAAAGGAGGCTCTTTCTCCACATGTATGAGGATGAGAACAAGAGGGACATCCACACGCGCTCCTCCTCCGCCGCCCGCCACGCCACGCCTCGTCACGACGCGTCGCGCCGCGCGGTGGGTTGCGGGAATGAGCCGAGCCGATGTCTAAATTTTTGCCATGCACGACGGGTATACGAAAGGTCACACAGAAGTTGAAACGTTTTGTTGTAGTGGAGATTGAATACAAACGGCGCACCTCTTCGCCTGCTGTCTGTTCGTTTCGTCTCCCTCATTCTCTTCAGCTCCCGGCGCAGCCTCTCGCCTCCTTCTCTTGCGCCTATAAAAGGGAGGTCGCTCCTCCCAGAGAGATGCACCAGAACAACACAACCCTCTCGCCTCCAAGTTCCTGACCACTGAGCTACTGCTATGATCTTCCCCATCCTGGCTTGCGGCATGCACCGCAGGTCGGGACAGTAGGCCTTCGAAACCGCACCTTTTGAATCATGTATGGGAGAAGGGTGATAAGGTTTTTGGGGAGCTCTCAGCGCGACTACTGACTTCTTCGTTACGGACGCCCCGGACTCCGACGACTACTTCCCCGACGACGACTTCTTCCTCGACGTCGAAAACCTCCTCGACGACATGGCTGGCGAGGACACCGACCCCAAGTCCAGTGCTACTGCTGCTGTTGTCCCGTATGTGCTCCTCTCCTTTCTGTTCGAGGTCTTGCCACAGTTCCTGGTTCTGCTGTTTGTCCTAGATGTGTTAGATTCTACTTCATATATGAAACTTGCCCTACTGTCTGCTCTAGATAAGCTTGATTACAGTTCATATATGCCCATGTTATTTACCTTCTCTCTGTCAAATCACATGACTAGTTTTATCCCTGTTATATTAGTCATGCTTTATCTAATATTTCTGTTCATAAAATCATTCGGTAAATTGCTCATATTTCCAACAGGAAGCCCTATGTGGTTCTAATCTCCTCTCTCTAATTCTAGGGCGATGATTAGCTCTGGACGGCGAAGCGCTGCTGGATCGTGAAGACCGTACGCTTGCAACCAAGTAGAGAGGCTATGATTTCGGTCTTCAGTTCGAGGGATCGTTCGAGGACAGTTTGTGGGATCGTCATCAATGTTCGAGGGACTTCAAGTACGATCTACACCGACTCATGTACTTCCGCTACACTATGGAGTCGGTAACGATCGTTGATCACAACCCGTTATGCATCTTCATATTGTTCTTAGGTGATTGTAGGTGCGAAATTTTTGTTTTCTACTATGTTTCCCAACACCCCCTCTGGCAAAGGCAAGCCCCATACCCTCGCAAGACCACGGCGCCGCCCAAGAAGAAGCAGCTGACGCCCGGTCAACGGGCTGTGTAGTCGGCCAAGAGGAAGGACCGGAGGCACGCGGAGGATGCAAGGGACGAAGCAGAGGCCGTTGTCGCCCTCAGCACTGCCGCACAGCAGGAGGAAACCAACGCCCGAGTGGTGGCGGCAACGAGGGATGCCCTTCTCTACCTAGGGTTAAACCCTAGCTAGCACGGGCTCGTCAATGCCTCCGTGGCCGCGGTCAGCACCGACTCATCCGCGTTTCCTTGAATGGTGCTGCCAGAGTTGCGCCCGCATCTGCAAGCACCCAATTCCCAGCTTCCACGTCTATCCACAAGCCTCCCGGCTCTCCGAGGAATGCTCGCCGGAGGTGAGTGTGGTGGCGCCTTCCACTCCGCGCCTGTGTCCATCGACCTCAACGCCACGCGGTGGCCGACGGAACATCCGGAGGGTCAAGGAAACATCAGCGGGTGATGCCAGCCGACGTGCTCCTCGGCGCCCGCAACATGTTCGACAAAATGCCGGCGGCTGTCGACGAGGAAACGGCCAATCATTTCATCATGGAGAACATCATCTTCGACGGTGGTGCGATGGCCGCTGCCTCCGTTGGTGGTGCCGCCGCGGCTGCGTATGATCACGAGGAGACCCGAAGCCAGGACAGTCGAACGCCATTCACGCCGGCGGCCTATGATCAAGCTACCATGCAAGACGCCTACATGCAATATCAGGTCGGCTTGGACCTGGACGGCTTCCTGCTCGACCACGAGTTTTCAGAGGACTACGGCCTCGAGGAAGAGGATGAGTTGGACATCGACGGGAAGCCTTTGTTCGAGGATGAGCTCGCCAACCAAGCCACCAGGATGAAGCCAAAGCGCAAGAGCAAGCAGACGAGGGCATACACGACGGCCGAGGACAAGCTCCTTTGTGAGTATTGGAGGGACATTGGGCAATACCCCAAGGTCGGCGCCGAACAAAAGGCATCAACCTTTTGGATTCGTGTCCACCGTGAGTTCCATGAACGCAAGAAGTTTACGCCGTACCAAATGCATAGCACGCGCGGGTGGGTGTCCATTTTGAAGCGATGGAGGATGATCCAACAAGAGTGCAACAAGTTTTGTGCCACTCTTGAGAGCATCAATGCATGCCCCGTGAGCGGCATCGGCATGCAAGACATAGTATGCATGCGCCCTTCTTTGTTTTCATTCTGTTTATGCTTGCATATCCATTTGCCCATATGCTTGCATGCTATTCATTTGTAGGCATTCAAGGTCCAACATGAAGGCAATCAACGGGGAGGAGAAGTTCAAGGCACAATATGCCGCCCTCATGGCGCGTGGGGGGGGGGGGGAAGAAAGCCGTGGAGGAGGTTGGGGAGGGCGAGAAGCCACAGCCGCGGGGGAAGACCAACTCCAAAAAGGAGGAAAAGCGGGATGCAACGTCCATCGCCTTGATCGCAATCGTGGAGGGCATGATGACCAAGAAGGACTCAAGGGAGAGAAGCGTCGGCAAGACAAGGAATAGAAAATGAACGCCTTCATGGAGATCCAGAGGAGGAGGCTTGAGATGGAGGCGGAGAAGCAAACAGGGATGCTTGACATGGAGGCGGAGAAGCAAGCGAAGATGCTAGAGATCGAGCCCTCCAATGCCAAGGCCAAGGCGAAAGAAGTGGCTCTTGCTAGCATGATGACGGGGGTGGAGAACATGAACGTGGACCTCAACACCATGTCGCCGAGGAAGAGGCTGTGGTTCGAGGAGATGCAGGGCGACATGCTCAAGTTCGACGACAAGTGATCTATGGCGACATGCGCCATCCCTTTTTGTATGCCGGCAAGTGTGCTGGCATGACCACGCCCGAGATGGCGTGGTCGAACTCGCGCCCCTATTTTATGTGTTGGCATATGTGCCGGCCGCTGGCAAGTGCGCCAGCAAGAACTGTGTGATGCTCTTTTTGGAGGCTGGCATTGTATGCCGGCCGCTGGCATGGTGCTGGCATGAACTTGGAGCATCCGCTGGCATGATCTATGGCCGCGGGCCTCTTAAAATTTGTACGTAGACATGAAATGGGTCACTTGCGTTGGACGCACGACCAACCCCAAAAAAATAAGGCGGACGGCCGACCCAAACGAATGAAAAGCAGACAAAATCGCCGTCCGTTTGGGTCGGCGTGTTGGAGTTGCTCTAAGTGAGATGAGATGGAGCGGATTGGCCTCCACAACCGCACTCCAAAGCTTGCAAGGGTGGGAGGTTTGATGGCGCCAGCGTAGCGCAACAGCCTCTACAGTAGGCCGCTATAAATAAATTTCGGAGGATAGCAGATAAATCCTGCAACCGCAAGCTCCCAACTCCCCCAAGCAACCTCAATGAGACCTGCAAGAAACAAATACCGGGCGGCAGGAGGGATAAATCTTGGGAACCAGCGGAGTCGATGGCGGCCAAGGGGAGGACCGAGATGGAGGTGGGCGGCGACGACGTCGCCGTCATCACCATCTGCAACCCGCCAGTCAACTCCCTCTCCATCGATGGTCCGTACCAGCAGCATCCATCCTCGTCCTGGACCCCATCCCAGTCTGTTGCTCTGCCTGTTTTATTTCTCTTTTCTGTTGAATTCTCCGTGCGTTCGATAGGAGCAACTATAGTGTATAACTCCACCAATAAAATAGGTTGGTTCGCTAAAGAAACTAAAATAGATTGGTTATCGCCTCAGTATCTGGATCTTGTAGGTCTATTAGCTGGAATACAAGTTGTCACAACGGTATGGAAATATATTTTTTAATTGCTAGCTCAATGTATTATTAACCGTCAATGCATTCTATCAAGTCCTGAGCAGTATTTCTTTTGGACAGATCACTCTTTTTAACCAAAATTGATCCCAAAAATCATGCAATCATTTTTTTTACTAAATTTAAAGAGGTTATATAGAGACGGGGAAGATTTGATACGAACTAATGAATTCTTTCCAAACAAAGAAATTCTATTTTCAACCATTTTGTTGGCAAAACTGCTAGGCCTAGAGCAATATAAATGCCCCTAATCATCATGTATTATCTCCCAGCAAATACAACTCGCACCTTACAGATATAGACTTGCAATAGTTAGTACCAAGGCGTCATCCCAAGCCAGACCATGGGAAATAGCCTCCTATTTGCTGTGGCCATTGTAGCCATTTGCGCCATGGCTGTTCTTGGTGCAGGTCCACCAGTAGATATCAACAATCCACACATCCAATGTCTTGGCAGGTGGGCGGTGGAAGAGCACGTCAGGCTAGTACAGGACGGGATCAAGTTCAACAAAATGCTGAGAGCCGAGAGTGACGATGAGTCGGAACTAGGCGTGCTCCTCCACCTCTTCATCGATGCAACCAACCGAGATGGCAAGGAGCCAAGTACGAGGCGGTTGTGGACCAGATTCACGGGATATATAAACCCGATCTCTTGGAATTTAAGCCGGCTAACTGAGAAAAAAAAGCACGATGATCATGTTGATGCAATGATTAATTATTTGACGCAATAAGCAATGTCTATGTGCATTTCGTATAGTACGGAAGTTTATGGACTCAATTTTGTATCTTTGATGTTTCATAGTCATATAAAAAGTTTCTTCACAGTCATGTCTCTCTCTTCTAGATTACCTAGTACTTTCTTCGTATAAATAAAGAAATATAAGAACGCTCTTATATTTTTTTTACGGAGGGAGTATTTATTTTACTCATTTACTCATTAGCAATTCATCATGGAGAGGATCATCTCGCTCAAATCCAATGTCCCTGGCCAGATCTGACGTGACGTTTAAGTGAGATGAGATGGAACGGATCGGCCTCCGCAACCGCACTCCAAAGCTTGCAAGGGAGGGAGGTTTGATGGCGCCAGCGCAGCGCAACAGCCTGCCTATACAGTAGGGCGCTATAAATGAATTTCGGAGGATAGCAGATAAATCCTGCAACTGCAAGCTCCCAACTCCTCCAAGCAACCTGAGCGAGACCTGCAAGAAACAAACACCGGGCGGCAGGCGGGATCGATCTTGGGAACCAGCGGAGGAGATGGCGGCCAAGGGGGCGACCGAGATGGAGGTGGGCGGCGACGGCGTCGCCGTCATCACCATCTGCAACCCGCCGGTCAACTCCCTCTCCATCGATGGTACCGTACCAGCAGCATCCATCCTCGTCTTGGATCCCGTTCCAATCTGCTGCTCCGCCTGTTTTGTTTCTCTTTTCTGTTGAATTCTCTGTGCGTTTGATGGGGAGAGGCGTGATTCGATGCCAAGAATTGTGCTTTCTAGCTGTCGCTAGGCTTACTTAATTTTCACTCCTTGAGGTTGAGGGTGGTGCCTGGTTCAACAAGATTGGAGGTCTGTGTGATACTGGGGCAACTCTCTGGTGGAGGCGCACACACACAGCCACAGCCACTGGTACTCAACTCCGGCCGGCGAGATTCCAGGTCGGAGACGCACACATACACAGCCAAGACAAGGATTTGGTCCTTCAACATTGGGGATTTTTTCTCTCAGCTCACTCTGCTTTGCTGCTGGGGCAGAGGGCCTTAGTAGTAGTACAACTTAGCGCTTTACAAAATCAGAAATTCAGTACTAGTATCTCCTTTGCGCGCGCACAAGCGCGCGCGTTGCTTTTAGCGTGATCTAACTGCCGCCTCTATAGCCAAAACTGTTGCTGTTACCTGTTAGGCTGCTGTTACAACAACTATGCAACGAGTAACATTTAAACTTGACTGTTTTGCCAATATTTTGTACCAAAATCACATGGCATTCTACGAGCCGTAAGTACTGCGTTTGTATCTGATGACCACATGTTTATGCACCAAACAATTGGCCAACATTAGCGCTAGTTTTCTTCTCCTAACATAGCGCATGTGTAGGATAATTAGATGGAATGTAATTAGAATCTGTTGCCTCTGAAGATTATGCAAAACATTATTGAAAAATCTTTTGGCGATAGTTCTTTTTTCACCATGACTTTTTTTCTTTCAGTACTCCTAAGCTTAAAGGAAAGCTATGAAGAAGCTCTTCAGAGGAAGGATGTCAAAGCTATTGTTGTTACAGGTATTTGTCAGTTCATTTTTTTCAGGCAATATAAATGCCACAACTGGGGGCGCACTAGCCCATGTCTGTGCATTTGAAGAACAAAACACTATTTGTTCCAGTGAGGAAGCCGTTTCTTATTATTTCAAGCCTTTCACAGGGAAAGGAGGAAAATTTTCTGGAGGATTCGATATTAGTTCCTTTGGGGATCTTCACAGTGGAAAAAGTATGTTATACTCGTCTCATTGTGTTATTCTTCTCGTTTCATTACTGTTTGAATAATTCTGTAAATCTCATCATTTTTATATATGTTTCTAACAGTTGAGCAGCCAAAGGTTGGTTACATATCAATAGACATTCTCACTGAACTTCTGGAAGGTATATGATTAGTCTGCCTCGTCTCTTCATTCATTACTGCCATTATGTTAAATTATTTTTTGTTGAATATTTCCTGTACTTATTGTGTTAAACAGGTGCAACAAAGCCATCGGTGGCTGCAATTGATGGTCTTTGTCTTGGCGGAGGATTAGAAGTTTCCATGGTACTTTTCTTCTTTATCCTTCCCTAGATCAGTTAAATCAAGAGGTTTTATCTTATATGAATTTTTTTTTTGGTGCTATATTAGGCATGCCATGCACGTATTTCAACTCCCACTGCTCAATTAGGTCTTCCAGAACTTCAACTTGGGATCATTCCAGGATTTGGAGGTAAAATTATTTGAATCCTTTTATGCATAAAGTGAAGTGGCTCTTAAACCATGCATTTTCCTGTTAGTTTTGTAGCACAGAAACTTTGATGTAATGTTTGTGTTCGTTTAACACTCAGAAATATATTAGGAGCTAACCAACATTCATAATTGCTAACAGCCAATTCTTCCAATTACAAAAAATTGGCAATGCATTAACAGCCCGATTAGCGTCCCACTTACTCTTCACCAAGCTTACGATTTGAAGACACCACATAAGTCCAAGAACCTCCTTTGAATCAGAAAAAGGTGATCTGTTCATTGTTGGCACAGAAAGGAGACAATGCACATAGAGGCAATCAGTTTCTAGGATTATTGGAAGGTGCAAATCAAGTGCCAACTGAAGACACCCCCATCCCCACCTGCAGAATCCAGCGACACATTACATCCTGCATTAACGATCCCAGAGCCCAGCTCCATGGTGGGGGATTCCATCTCTCCTTGACCAAATATCCCAGAGCCTTATGATTAGTAATCCCCACAGGTGAAACAAACAAAGGAGCCTTTCATTCTGGTTGGAAAAAAAGAGAGCCTTTGGTTTGCTGCCACTAGAATAGCCATCCCTACTCGACAAACCAAAGAATGAAGAAACATTGCTCTCAAGATAAAGAACCGATGCTGCAATTGAAGCCTTTCCTGTCTGAAAATCACATCATTTTGAAGGTGCCAAGCTCTTTAGAAGAGGAAGAATAACTTACAGCCAGTTCATGTGTTTTCATTCATCTTTCATCTATACATTGAGGAACCAGTCTGGGCCAGAATTAAAGAAACAATTCTCACCTTGAAGCTCCCATGCTGAACTGAGCGTGTATCGGGGGGCGACTTCGTATAATTGATCAAAGGATGGAAACCATCCTCATCTTCACTTCTTCAGTACCACAGATACTACAAATTGATTGTACAGCAAGGTGCCTCCTGCATCTATTAGATTGCACCACAAGACTTGTCTGTGGCCACTTTCCAAGCAACCATTTTAATCTTCCAAGAAACATCTGTTAGTCAGATTGTATTCCAATTTTTTCTATCTCCATTGGTTGCCCCACTGTTTTGCCCAGGGTCATCACTTCTCATAATATGAGACGGGTACTGAGCATTGCATCCGCATCATGATTTGCTTTTCATCCCTAATTTATTTAAATATGAACGATATGAAATCCACTGTTGCTTTGTATCTTTTCTGTCATATGCTTATCCCCAATGTGAACAGAATTATATTCAGCCTTTTTTTTTGGCTTTTCAATGTGATGACCCATATACATAATTTATAGGAACACAGCGACTCCCACGTCTTGTTGGACTGACAAAGTCACTGGAAATGATGTTGGTAAATACTGCTTCGGAGCCTATGGTTTTCTTTTCTGTGGCTGAACTGGTTTAATTCAACTACTTCACTTAACTAAATAACCCATTTTCATCAGCTATCCAAGCCAATTAAGGGCGAAGAGGCACACCAACTGGGTCTTGTTGATTCCTTAGTTTCTCCTAATGATTTGGTGAATACTGCTCGTCGTTGGGCTTTGGATATCTGTGAGCTCAGAAAGCCATGGATCAAAAGCCTTTACAAGACCGACAAACTGGAACCCCTTGGCGAGGCTAGGGAGATTCTCAAGTTTGCAAGGGCTCAAGCTCGAAAGCAGGCTGCAAATCTTGAACACCCACTTATTTGTATTGATGTCATTGAAGAAGGTATAGTTTCAGGACCTCGAGCTGGGCTCTGGAAGGTACTTGATGCTACTTATGCTGTTACTGCTACTTCATTTAATTTTCATGTTGTGAATACAGAATTTTGGATTCACTTCTGTAATGTAAATGCAGGAAGCAAACGCATTCCAGGGCCTTCTTTTCTCAGATACATGTAAAAGCTTACTTCATGTATTCTTCTCTCAGCGTGCAACATCAAAGGTATGAAGGACATTTTTTTTAATTGTTTACTATCAAATTACACCATGTCTTAACCCTCTAAAATATGCGACAGGTTCCTGGTGCTACAGACTTGGGTTTGATGCCTAGGAAAATAACGAAAGTCGCCATTCTAGGTGGTGGGCTTATGGGTTCTGGAATTGCTACCGCAATGATACTAAGTAACTATCCTGTGCTGCTGAAAGAAGTAAATGAGAAATTTCTGAATGCTGGAATTGACAGGATCAAAGGTACTACAAACAGGATTAAGCCTCATCATATCTATTTTTTGCTGGGAATCTCTTACGTTGCATCTTTGTAATAAAAAGATAAGATTATCTTACTGGTTCGCTTCACCAGCCAATTTGCAGAGTCGTGTGAGGAAAGGAAAAATGACAGAGGAGAGATACGAGAAGGCTTTATCTCTTCTCAGTGGTGCCCTTGGTTATGAAAAGTTCAAAGAAGTGGACTTAGTTATTGAGGCAAGTCTAAATCTTATTAATGACCCGGAATTAATTACAGTCACCCATTTATGCTTATTTCTTTTATTTCTCACAATCGCAGGCTGTTATTGAGAATGTGAAGTTGAAGCAGCAAATATTTGCTGACTTGGAGAAGTACTGCCCTTCCCATTGCATCCTTGCTACCAACACATCTACGATTGATCTTAATCTAATTGGAGAGAAAACAAAGTCCCAAGACCGTATTGTTGGTGCACACTTCTTTAGGTAATGCAGCATATATTGATTGATGCACAGTAATTCTGGATGTACATCCATTAACTGATTGCACCATGTATGCAGTCCTGCGCATGTGATGCCACTCTTGGAAATAGTTCGTACCCAGCACACCTCAGCACAGGTTGTTGTTGACTTGCTGGATGTTGGGAAGAGGATCAAGAAGACACCAATAGTGGTTGGGAATTGTACTGGTTTTGCAGTCAACAGGATGTTCTTTCCTTACACCCAGTCAGCACTCCTGTTTGTTGATTATGGCATGGATGTTTACAAGATTGATCGTGCATGTACCAAATTTGGAATGCCCATGGGTCCATTCAGGTCAGATATATAGTTCTGTATTGTTTTCCTGAATATATATAAGCTCCTACGACATTCTTAACGTTTCTTATGATAGTTTTCTAGCAATGCCAGATGGACTCAGTCTAGCTACTAACTATTTTATGTGTGTATATATGCAGGCTTGCAGATCTTGTTGGTTTTGGTGTTGCTGTGGCTACTGGTATGCAGTACCTTGAAAATTTCCCAGAGAGAGTCTACAAGTCCATGCTAATCCCTATTATGATGGAAGACAAAAGATCAGGTAAAATTTATCAAACAGCACTAGTATATCATGCATATTTGTTCTTTTGCAATTAATGATTGTACTGGTTTCTGAAATGTGTTACCATGATTGACCAACCATTCATCTAGGCGAAGCCAGTCGGAAGGGATTTTACAAGTACGAGGATAAAAGGAAGGCAACTCCTGATCCTGAAATTATGACGTATATTCAGAAATCTAGGAGCATGGCAGGAGTCACTCCAGATGCTGAGGTTTGGTTTGGTTCATCTTTTGATTTTTGGCTAATCTCTGTTGTATTTTCCTAGAGAATTGCGCAGCTTTTTGATGAAAGCATGTGCAGTAATAGAATTACTGTAGCGGTTCATTCTTGGCATTTATTTTTCTGGTCTGCTCTTATGATTCTAGCATTGAGATGGGGATATTAATTAGGAATAGTTCTAAAAAAATGTCTTTACCTTTTGTTAACTACTATGTTGCTGGTTGTGTTTTTGTGGAAGAAGCAAAGCAGAAGTAGATATTTATAGTGTCCTGTACTAGCTAGATGAGCAGATATAGCTTGGGGGTTTATATTGAATGGATGGTTATATATAGTGGTAGAAATATCAAGCCTAAATCAACAAGATCCTTGTAGTGGTTAAAGTAGCATTCTTGCAAAAGAAACAAGTTATTTAGTGCTAAAACTTACTGCATAAATATATGCCAGTTGATGAAGCTAAGTGACAAGGACATAGTAGAGATGGTGTTCTTCCCAGTCATAAACGAAGCATGCCGTGTCCTTGATGAGGGCATTGCGGTCAAGGCGTCGGATCTTGACATCGCCTCAATCTTTGGCATGGGTTTCCCACCTTACAGGTCCGTTTTTAAGACACCTGGTCAAATATCCCTCTCACTATGAACCTTACAAGCCCTGTGTAGAGATTTACTAGTAGCAACTACTTAATTGCCTGTCTATTGGTGCAACAACCAGGGGAGGGGTCATGCTATGGGGGGATTCCATCGGCGCAAAATACATCCACGGCAAGTTGGCGGAGTGGGCGAAGCGGTACGGCAGCTTCTTCGAGCCTTGCTCCTACCTTGCCGAAAGAGCGGCAAAAGGGATTCCTCTGGTGAGCATGCGTGCCATTTCATTTCAGCTGAAAACTTTAATGCCTATTTTCTTCAGTACTACTCCCTCCGTTCCAAAATAGATGACCCAACTTTATACTAAAGTTAGTACAAAGTTGGGTCATCTATTTTAGAACGGAGGGAGTAGTAGTTTCTGTTTGTTTCAGAGAATGAAAGCCTGTACCTCAATATTAGACTACCAATTAATTCATCTTGTTCTGATACAGTGAAATGTGATACAGTATATGATACTAAATTTTCATGTGCAGAGTGCACCAGCAGCAAGTCAAGTCAAGGCCCGGCTATAGGTGTTGGTAGGTCTGGTATTTCTGTCAGCTGAAGGAAATTATGTCACCGAGTAATAATGCGCGATGAAGGTGGTGATTAGTGTAAGGGGCTGAATAATAATAACAACACGTGAGCTGTATATTAGGAAGCAAAGGAAACCGTAACTAATTGCGGTTGGACCCTTGAAGAGTTTTATGTAATATATGTGCAATGATTCTTAAATAATATTGCAAATATGCTCTGTCAATTCTTTTGTTATGCACCGAATCTGTCCCGCAACAGCGTGAATGTCAAAACCTGAATTTCTGAAACAATGTGTGCTCAATGCGCTGGTGTGCTGAACCTCAACTGCACAACCTAAACCTGAACTCCTTTTTATCTTAGGTAAATACTGCAAAGCTTTATTTATCCAGTTATGATGTTTACAGGAACTAACATAGGATCACAAGGATGGCCTAACCAGACATGGCAGCCAATACCGTGAGAAAGAGCTTTGCGGGGACTCGTTGTGAGCTTCAAAATTGAAGTTTCTAAGTTCATGAATAAAACTACAGAAAAGGAACATACCACTGCCCGCGACCGCCAGGCCATGCTGGGAGGCCCGTCCCTTTGCATTGAATTGCGACCCTAGGCGGCTAGGGTTTCTCTACCCGCTGGCTCTGAGGTTCGAATGATCACTTGTGGAAGGGAAAATGACAACGACTGTGTCATGCGCTCCTTTCCTGTGGAAAATTTGCATTTCTTGAGCTCCCCGTTTGGATTTGGTGACGAGGGAGAGGAAAGCGACGACACTGCACATTTGTATTGGGAAAAGGAAAGCCTACAACGCTTTCTTCCCATTGCCCACGGCCGGTATGACTATCTCATGATCTGACCCTTTTGGCCTACAATGCTTTCTTTTCACCACCCATGACAGAATATACTCCCTTTGTTTTTATTTACTCTGCATATTAGTCTTTTGTTGTTGTAAGTCAAACTTTATAGAGTTTGACTAAGTTTATAGCAAACAATATGAAACATTTGGAATAACAAATATAATGGTACTGATTTAGTATTGTACTAGATGTTATTTTTTTTATAAAGTTGGTCAAAGTTAATAAAATTTGATTGAAGATAAAGCCAAATATACAGTAAATAAAAATGGAGGGAGTAATAATCCCCATGATGTTGTTATGTCAATTAGTTGCTCAAATAAGAGACATGCACCATGAGAGCTATACTTATTAATCTGCAACTTTTATGTCAACATTACACAACTCAGAGAAGAGGGCGTTGATGTTTATTGCTTTGCAGAATACAGTGCTATGGCCTTGCTTTCATTCCCCGAGCGCAAAAAAAAAAGAGTGGAAAGTACTTGGTTTCGTAATCAACAGTTGAAGAATACATAGATAACTCTCTTGCTAATTCTCTTTTTTATGTTTAACAGATGAGATCAGCAACTGATATTCATAACACTCATCATCATACATAGGGCAGAATGCAGATTTGCAGCACCCGAGCTCCATTGCTATCTATATTTGAACATTTTGAAATTTGTTTTTGAAGTTCCGAAAAACTGGGAAATTTTTCCCAGGGATACATATACACATTCCAAATACCAGTGGCAAGTTTCGGTAGAATCTCGTTTTGTTTTGGGATATAGGGAAAAAAACAAATTTCTGACAGCATACAGGAGAAAAAGGGTGCCATTTCTGTCAGAAATTTCTCTTTTTTGTATTTCCCAAAATACAAAGTATTTCTTTTCCAGATTTTTACCTGGACTTAGGAATATGCGTATGTATTCATGTATTTGTTTTAAGATTTTTTTGCGCACCGGAAGTGTGTTTTAAAAAAAAACAAATACCAAGAGCCATGAAGCTTGGTAGCTGTTGGCACTTTTCGATGGATGTGCGGGTACAAATTTTGTGGTATTACTTCAGTTTCACATACTACCATCCATCACGTGAAAACTAACTTTAACAACATTTTGGACATCTCTTAAAATCAGACCACGGCTGACTTCTGCAGGTTGCCCATTCCAAACAAATTCTCGAACAATTTTGAAGCCATTGGAGGAACCGTCATAGGCACCGGGGCCATGAAATTAGCAATCTTCTCGTGAACGCTGTACCTGAAAACTCACATAATAAACAAGTTAATACACAATTGCCTGCAAGAAAAACCAACTGCACCGAAAGTCACTCTACCTTATCTTTCTGCTCTTTGAAGCGCGGCGATCGACGAGTTTTCTCTTCTTGTTCTGCTTCTTCCTCAGAGCATAAAATGCAGACTCTGCAACAATTGCAGCAGTATGGCTCATACATGCATTCAGGGCTTAAAAAAAAGTAGCGCAGATGCACAATTGTTGGATATGAACTAACCAGATGCTCCATTATCGCATGACTCGAGAAACTCCTTGAGAAGTTGATGGTAAAATTCAGAATCATCAATAAGTTCAGGATCACCTTCCACATCCTTCCCCTGAATTGAAACAAGGGGTGAGCATATGAGACCAGCAAGTGCACTACACATACAGTGTATATATAATTCGATCGGTGGTGGAAATATCCCTGAAATCAGTCTAACTTAATTAATCGGTTAGATTGATAACTGAGTCTAACTGGAATACATAACACGAAATTTGAATAGAACAAAATGGGAGACAGGCAGGCAACAACAACAACAACAAAGCCTTTAGTCCCAAACAAGTTGGGGTAGGCTAGAGACAGGCAGGCAAGCTTGAAATTATTCCAAGTAAAGGATGAAGTATTGCTCAAACCTCAACGGTAGTAGCAGGCTCTGCTGCAGTCTGCAAATTGAATGAGAAGACACAAATTATTCACTATAATGAAGCAGAAATATGACTGGTGGCCCTCATAATAGATGCATATAAAATACCTCCCCAAATACACCGACATCAGATTTCCGCAAGTACATCCGGTCAATCATCCTGCTTGGGTCTCTCATGTAACCAGCAACTTGGTCACTTATGTTCTGTTCTCATACAACATGGAAAGCAAGGGTCTTAGCTTTTTAAATCCAGGCCTGTTCCACAATAAAAAATTACTAGAAGTAGTTAAATAGGCATTCAACCAACCTGATTAAATGCGTGCAACTTTCCTTTCAGTGCAGCAGCTCCAGTTGTGACCTGTGTTTTCCTCTGCCATTTATCTATCTCGGTATTTCTGAATGGGGTTATCCTGTACAAAAATCATGGCATGTAGCAAATTAGCAATCCAGAAAACAAAGGTCTTGTAAAGATGAAACCAATTTTTTATACTTATAACAGAGCCAAACAAACAATTCACTAACTCAAAGACATGTAAGAGATTATTATAATAAAGGACCAGGGAAGAGTTTAGATCATTAGATGGTCCGTATTAAAGCACAAAAGACATACTACTAACATGATATGGTAAGCATACAAGGGCAGAACTGCACAGTGCTGATTAACAAAAGATCTTCTGCTACGCAAGACACTGTAACACATCGAAGAATATATCCTGCAGTACTTCATCAGAGTTTCTATTGCTGCAAAAGGTTACCTTGTATGCAATTTCTGTACTTGCGACCACTCGTCACTCTCTCCATTCGAGTCAGGCAATGTATCTGTCATTAAGTCAGGATTAACGAATGTTTCAAGGCATCTTTCAGAATGAGAAAGACTGGATAGCAGTTCTACCATTCGCACCCTTTGCAGCCTGGTTCTGCTCCAGTAAAGCCTACAGGTAGTTTTGGAAAGCATATTGCGCACAGTAAGAAAACCTGGAACAACTACAGTATAGCGGTAGCATAGCACTGAAGCAAAAAACATGAGCAGGTAAGTGAACCTTCTGCAGGTCCAGCATGCAACCGAGAGTCTGTTTCGATGAGTCCAATAGATCAACATATGCTTGCTCTATCTCCTGATCATGACTGCAGAACCTTGACTTGGATGGATCCTGCAACAACAGAATAAAATATATGTTTCTTCAGAAGTAAAATCAACGAAGACGAAGAAACAAAGGTGCATGTTCTGGCAGTCATATGAGAGAAACAACAGACCTTGGGAAGCTTGTTTGAAGTGGAGAATGCCTTTTGCAGCAAGAATCTCATTTCCAGGGTCTTATCCCATAGCGCCTTCAGTAAACAGCAATTGGATGTAGAGGTTAATAGTTTGAAAGCATAAACACTGAATGTAAAGGATAGCTGTGCAATTGAACATGATCATGTTGAGTAGATGTTATGCAAAGCACATATAAGAAAATACCTTTTGGTTTTTGACTGCCTGGCCTCTTGAGACATCGTCATCCCTGTGTTGCTTCAGGGTTTGAAGAATGCTTCTGCAAGGTAGAAGAGAAGAATATAAGTGAGATGATGAAACAGATTCTATAGTAAACCGTGTGAAAGGGAGGCATGGGGAAGAAGGGCCGAAAGGAGACATTACTGTTGATTGGCCTGGAGGGTGCGATACTGCTGCTCGAGCTCTCCCATCTCACCATCATCCTCCTCCTCATGGAGGCTCTCCTCCTCATCATCCTCATCATCATGGAGGCTCTCCTCATCGTCATCCTCCTCATGGAGGCTCTCCTCATCGTCATCCTCCTCCTCGTCACTCTAACAAGAGAGAGAGAGAGATAGGCACAAAACAGCTAAGCAACCTATACCCCTCAGAGGAAAAGGAAAATGAGAGGGGAGGGTGGTACGGTGGAGGAATCCTGGACGTCGTCATTGGCGGCGCTCCCTGTGGAGAAGAAGCTGTCCTCTGGGTCGGAGTGGTCATCAAGGTGGAGTTCACAGTCGCTGCCTGAATTGGAAGAAGCCTCCGAGGGGGAAGGAGAAGGTGATGCCTTGAGGTGCTTACGTGCAAGTGGCGCCATCCTGTATCGTCAACTAGGCCTGAGTGTTCAGTATAAACCGGAATTTTGGTTAGTACATTTTGGTTTAGTTTTTTTGGACAGATTTGATTATTGACTAAAGCTAACAAAAAATGTCAGTCAAAAACGCAAAGTCGGTATTTCGGTTAATCTAGAAAATCGGTTCAGTGGCCGGTCAATACCGAACTGTACAGGTTCCAGAAATTCAGGTTCAGCACACCAGTACATTGAGCACACACTGTTTCAGAAATTCAGGTATAGACAATCACATGTTTCAGGACAGGTTCACGGTTTAACAAAAAAATTGACAGAGTATATTTGCAACATAATTTCAGGCGTTATTTACAACTTAACAATCCCCAACTTAATGCTATTGTGTTTTGCCAACCATCGTACTCACTGGTGCAAACAGTACGTCCCTCAAGTAAACTGAAAGTCGACCTCCAATCCATGGACTTGTTTTGGCGACAATTTGTCCCTCGTCTCAAAACCGGATGAATTTCGTCCAAAACCAGAGTAGAGAGACAAACCGGCCACGTGGAAGTGGGTTCTCTCTTCTCCTCACTTGCCACCTCATCTTCTTCTTCCTTCTCATTCCCTCTGCGTAGTGGGCATTTTATCAAGCAGTTGGCGTGCTTGCCTGCAAGCTCCATCCATCTATGTACCATCTACGTACGGAACCAGTGCAAGCGCTACTGCTAAAGTCTCCACGGGAGGCATATGAGCAAGCATCCATGTATGACCTACATACAGAACTAGTGCAGGCAGCCAGGGACAGCTGAACAAGGATTTGAGGTGGAGGATGAGAGGAGCTGCGGACTTACGTGGCCTGATTGCTGAGTGACTGCCGCGGTTGAATACGTGGGGGAGAGGAACGCCGAGGTGCGCCGCCGGTCGCCGGAGAGGAGAGCTGGGCCGCTGTCGTCGGCGGCGGGGAGCACGCTAGGTTTGCGGGGTGACGACGCCGAGGAAGGAGAGGGTACTTCCTATTCCGCGCATAGGGTGGGGGGTGGGCCGTCAAGCAAATGCGCACCCCCGCGCGTACATGGGCCTACCCGACTGGGCTTCCTGTGTTGTTTTCTTGACGGTTCTTGGAAAGGTTTCGTTCAGTTTTTTTTTATTTTCCTTTTTTGTATTTTCTCTATATCGGTTTCTTCTCGTGTTTTCAGTTTTTCTTTTGTTTTTCCTTTTTTTCTCCTTTTTGTTCGTATTTATTCCTTATTGATTTTCTAATTTTTTAAAAGATCAGGAAAGACTTTCTTAATTCATAAAAAAATCAATTTCATGACCGTTTAAAAGAAATCATGAACCTATTTTAAAATTGCCAATATTTTTTTTACATTTTTTAGCTTCCCAATATCTTAAATTAGTGAACTTATGTTAAGTATGTAAATTTGTAAATTCACGGATATGTTTTAAAAATATTTGTATTTTAAATATTTGAAAGTTGTAGCTTTGCATGTGTTACGCCTTGTAGGTGATAAGGCCGACACGATGGCCATCAATAGTGCTCCCATAATGGGTGGTATGTGTCCTCGACTTGACACAATGCCTCGTCACGGCATTGAGTCTCCATCCTAGTCCAGCCAACAAAATTCCAACGTTGCGACTATGGCTCGGTGGGTGAAGCCGTCGAAACACTTCATGAAGGTGAAGATCGATGAATCTTTAAGCGGATCGAGCAAATTGGGGGGAGGGGGTGTTGCTTCAAAGACTGTGATGCGTGGTGCAGTCATACTTGGTCCATGCACTTCATGCTCATGCGACTTCATGCATTGTGGTGGCAATTCAACTTTTTTTTTTGCAAATGCATGGATGGAGCTCCCTCTTTTCTCTGAGATTGCATGCTTGTGGATGTGGGTTCTACAGATGCCTTGTCGGTGGGCAAAGCAGCCAAAACACTTCGTGAAGGACTCCCTCTTTCTCTGCGCCTCCAAGCATATTGTGTGAATGACAGCCAAGGTCTCCCTTGAGGGTGAGCCAGAAGTTATTGTATATTTCTTCAAACAAATTAATAAGAATTAGAAGAAATGCAATGCAGATGCTTAGATGATCACAAGATGCACCAGCTCTCCTGGGTAAAATTGTCAAAAACCAGAGGCAGATGATCACAAGTTCTACATCTTTCTCTAGTCATAAAGTGACAATTCATCACGCCGCAACAAACACACTAAGCATTAGATTGATCACAATCATGTAGGGCAGCTCATGTGCGCTTTATACTGAGAAACAAGGAAGAGAAAACCATCCAGATACTACTATGGATCCATAGTCAAAAGAAAACTACTCACTACTCATGAGTGATGATGGTGGCAACAAGGTTGATGTAGATGGCCACCGAGATGATTTCCCTCCGGCAGAGTACTCGAAAATGCTTCCAGATTGGATCACTTTGGAACAGAGAGGTGCGGCGATGGACAAGTTCCAACTCCTCGATATTTAGGATTTTCAAAGCGAACAAAAAATATAGGCATCGAGAGGTGGTGGAACGGAGCACCAAGGGGGCACGCGGCCTCACCATGCGACCCCCTGGGTGCATGGGGCCCACAGGGATCCCCCAGGTGGGCCCCTAGGTCCTACAGAAACTTCTCGATGCAAAACTTTTTCTAGAACATTTTTAGATTTTTTTAAGAACCGTAAATTTGTTTGTTAAGCTTAAAAACATACAGAAAACAGACACTGAGCACTGAGTTAATAGGTTAGTCCAAAAATAAATAAAAGTTGTCAAAAACTACTGCAAAGTGATATAAACATAGCATGAAACAATAAAAAATTATAGATACGTTTGAGACATATCAACGTGTTGTTTCAGATGTTCCGGTTCGTGCCTGTAATGGGCCAACAATTGTTCTGGTTAGCACGTGTGTGATCGTATAAGGGGAATATTGGTGCACCCTTGTAGGGATAAATCAGTTCGAATAACTGTGTCCACGTTTACGGACGATTTGAAGCTCGATGACTTCATCATAACACAAGTTCAAGTTGTAATCTCTAGGACTTACCCACCCTTAATATGGTTACTAATAGAGTGTGCACAACTTTAACCAATTAATAAAACTTGCTAACTAAACGCCTCAGGGACTCTTGTTCGGTGCGAAGGAGAATGCAAGGCTCTGTCATGTTTACGATGGGATAGATGCTCAGCGTGGGCGCAACCATGGGGTTGCGTTGCACAACATTTAGTGTAGCTGGTTCTCATACACTTTTTTTCCTTATCTTTGATAGACGCAAGTTGTAGCATGTCTCTATAAGGGCTAGTGCTTGCTGCCGCTAAACTCCTTGCCCTCTTTTGATACCTGATGCATAAATACTGTGGGACTCCGGTAAGTCCTGCAGCGTACGTCATGTACTCACCTTGCTATAACAAAACACTTACATGTATGGTGATGGACGCCGTTAGCCAGTTATCCCACAGACAACGGTCTGGCAGGGATATGGACGCATTTGCTTTCGTTCCCGTCTTCTTAGCACAATTTGTATTCTTACATGTCTAAGGTTTATTTGCTGTTACCCACGTTTGCAGAATTGAGCCACTCGAGGTTTTCCACGTGGAGATGGTCAAGGCATTGGATCACCCGTATCACGTACGCGGCCCCAACACGGTGATTTGGGAGGAGCTGCGCGCGCTGAATCAATTAGCGGGGCAAATCTCGCGGCGATGGCGATCGATTAGGAATGAGATCACGGTGCCATGGCGCAATTGAGAGAAGCAAGTCAAGATCCCGTGATTTGGTGGCTCGGCCGAGGCATGTGATCGATCCTGCCTTCAGATTGGTATGCATGCGACGCGATCAAATCGGGGATCATTTCCATCTTCCTTGATAATCTGGCGCCAAAACCTTTTTGGGTTTCCCGCCGTGCTCCATGGCCTTTGATGTCGGCGTGCTATATATATAAGTACCACGGCGTAGTCTCCCTCTCCGGACAAGTCATGGCGCCTCTTCTGCCTCGCTACGTCTCTCCCGACGACATGCCCCTCCCCTCCGACTCCGACGACGATGAGAGCCGTGACTACGACGTGGTAGTCATCAGCGACTCCGACTCCGACGACGGCGACACGGTCATCCACGATGGCGCCTCGTACGCCAAGGCCGTGTCCGGCGGCACCGACCCCAACAACGCCCCCGACCGCGGCGGCGGCGACAATGATGACGGCGGTGCCGATTCCGACGAAGGTGACGGCGGGCATCTGGTGCGAGGCGCAGGACCGCGCACGACTGCTGGGCCCTCGAGGATGAGCGCCGGCTCGTGGTGCCGCCGGCGCCCTTTGATCCGCCGTGGCGAGTTCACCTCAGGGAACGCGCCCGCGCCCGAACTGACGACGGGTGGTAGACCAGGCGCAGGCACAGGGTGGTGCTTCAGTTTAATCCTGCTCGTTACTCTTTTCCTTTTTGCGGGTTTTCTTTTCTTGATTTCCTGATGTAATCGCCTGAAGAATAAATGTTATCAGTAGTACTTATGTTCCCAGCCGTCGCTTGAATTATCAAACTGCCTTCTTTGGTGGTATAAACTGCAAATTCAGACGAACAGAGAGAACCGACCGAGCAATTGATCTTCTCTATTTCAGGCCATTCACACATATGCCATGTCGATGTTTCGATCTTACCAAAGGTCCGTTTTCAGTGGAGACCGGAGACGATGGGCACAATATATCACGAAAATCTAGTCTGATTTAAAATATATTTTTTTCCAATACAGTAGTTATTCGTTTTTCTTTATAGTTTAATAAAGAATTATTATACTAAGACTGTCTAAGACGCATCTAAATGTGTTATTGCACATCTAAGTGACTCAATCGAACTATTCCTGAAAAGGTAAAGAAAAATGAAAATGTATGCATGAATCTCCGCGTAAAATCAATGACATACGACTTAGATGTGCAATACTTATGGCACATCATAGATGTGTTTTAGCAAAACTGCATTAGATTTTTATAACAAAAGGACAAAATCAAAAAGTTTAGCAATCAATAAATTCAAAGATTTTCTTCTTTTTATTTTACTTTAAGACAAATTCCTAATTGTATGAATTGTGTAATCTCCCATCATGGAGATTGGTAACCGACTTGAAGCAATTTGATTGTAGTTTAACTCATGACGATCATAGGTAGAAAGTTCATAATCTTCAGGTTGTTAGACAGTACTCAACACAATTGCCACAAAATATAGAAACTCCAAAATCAATACTATAATTAAGCAATTGTTTTCTTTTAATATCCTTTTCAAATCTCCAATCCACAACGGGTAGATGCACCAGGCTCTATTGCCAAAGAGGTGGATATTTGGGCTTGAGGGATCAATATTGCCAAATTCAATGGGTGACAGAATTTATTTTGTAAGAATTAACAAGAATACCTGATGCGCATTCAAAAAAAAAGGAAGACGGCGATGCGATGCAGATACTCACCTCTACACCCAGAAGTTGAGTATAATAACAACTCTACAACAATAAGTGGCAATAGGCCAACATTCACCAACATGTTGTAAACTGTCCTCAAAAGGAAAGAAAAACACTGCGTTCATGCTCTAGATTAAGTTACATCCGAGACACCAACGTCCAGTTCTTTAGTCTGCTTATTAAGGTTTAGTCGAACCCTGGTACTTCCCCGGGCATCGGAGCAAGCTCGTTCCTCTCAAACCTTCCCTCGTCGAAGAAGGTCGCGTGCACTATGCGTCCGCCAAAGTAGCGCCCTTCCAGTTCAACCAACGCCTTGGTCGAGTCTTCTGTCCTCTCGAACAGCACAAAGATCCTCACTGCTTCGTCCGCGGGGAAGTTTGCCTGGGTGATCTCGAATATCAGCACGCGTAACACAGCCCCAAACTTGGAGCATTCCGAGGCAATCTCGTCTTCCAGCTCGTCGTCAACCTCGCCCGGACCAATCTGCACATGTTTCATGGTGACGATTAACATGTTGCACTAGACAAGAACTCGCACCTTAACCAGAAATAAATCATGTACATGTATTATGAAGCAACATAAAAAAATTATGGTATCATCACTATATCCCAGCATAAGGCCCCAGTTTAAGCAGTCAAAAACAAACATACAGTCAAACAACACAGTAGATCAGTGGGCAAACCCTGATCCCACAGAAGACAACTCTTCATCATGTATGATCAAATACCACTTGACAGATAAAACTATAACTAATCAGAAAACTCACAAAGCCGAATGCATTCTGTGATAAAAAAAAACCTAACCTGTTTGACCTATACTTTTGTATCACAACCCTCAGTGGTCAAAACCGGGTAACACCATTGTAGTACCCAAATTCAACAAATTCATCAGGTTCTATGCCCATCAAGTATTCAAGATTATACTAATAAAATAAGCAGTACTGTTTTCCAGAAGTACGCCTTCCAGAATAACACAACATTCAAGTTTAATGATTATATTGCAGAGCTCATATAAACCCACTGGTAGAGAACCAATCATACGCTGAACTTTCTTTACATGGAATTGGACCTTAAGTTCACGTTTTCTATTGAACTAAAAAGCAACCAGCTTATATTGAATAAGCCAACAGCAACCTGTAAAGACTAAAATTCTTAGCTGCCTATTAACCAAAATTACCATGTATAAACTGTCTTTGCTATACAGTGGTTAGATTTGGAAGCTAATGCAGTCAGCAAACTATTTAGTTGCGATTTTGCACTACCTTGTCCACCCCAAGTTCTCTAATAGATATACAAATTACAATTAGCACAAATAGATTCTCAAACTCTATATATTGCTAATCACCCTTCATAATTTTAAGTCTTTACAGTTCATGTGTGTATCAGTATCATCTGAAAATAGATCAAACAATAACCTGTGCACTTCAACCATAACAGAAACAAAAATTTCTGAAATACATATGCTACCTGATACCTGTCTATGTGTTTACTGGACATGCTACTGCAAATTATCACATATCAGTCAGCACTAACAAGGCAATTATGTCACATTAACTACTAATTTCATTTTGCTAGATGGTATTAGGCTACCAGCACACGAGTAGAGACAATGCTAAAAACTATATGCTCAGCATTGGATGATGATATTCTAGAATAGCCGCTGTCTATGTATGAGAAACCAGTAATAATGATAATAAATCAACAACAGCAGCAGATGTAAGGTTGGCGGTTGCTAAGGTGATATCTAAATTACACAACCAACGAACTTCAGCTTAGATATTCGCATAACAGCATAATACATGTCAGCATATATAAACACACAAGGAAGCATTTTGCAACTCGGTGCCTAAGAGGGGAAAACAGGCATAACACATGAACCACTACTTCATCCTTGTTCATGCAAACCTGAAAATGCTGACAAAATGTGGTACTCTTATTACGCAGAAGTCATGGGAAAATATTTACCATATTGCGCAGAAGCACTACTCTGGTGGGCTGGCCTTCAAAGTTGGCTGATCTGGGCCTCCTGGAACTGCTCTCATCGACAATAACCCCTGCCCTCCGGTCGGTCTTCCTAGCGACCAGAGGCGCTGTGATTCCCTGCTCCTGCTTGCCAAGCCCCTGGCCTTCCTTCCACCCCATCTTGGCCATCATTCTCTGGGCAGCGGTCATCTGGCCGCCAGCGCCCAGGCCCAATCCAGAGGAGGAGGAGCCTGGGATGGAGAAGCCACTGGCATCGCCGTGGGGCGGAGACGAGGCCCTCTGAGGAGTAGCGCCGCCGCCAGCACCGCTCATGGCGGCCCTCCTCTTCCAGGCCTCCTCGCCGGATATGTTGAGGGAGGAGGCCCTGGACTGCTCCTCGCGGAGGCGGGCCTCGGCCTCCCTCAGCTCGCGCTCCCTCTCCCTCTCCTGGTCCTCGCGGCGCCTCCGGTCGAGCTCCTTCTTCATCTCGGCGTCCTTGGCCCGCTTGAGCTTCTCCTTGCGGTAGTCCTCGTAGTCGTTGGGCCTGGCGGGGTCGTACTCCTCGAGCACGGTGGACTGCACGGCGACGAGGGCGGGGTGGAAGGAGGCCGCGGTGGTGGTGGTGGTGGCGGCGGAGGCGAGGGGGAGGGGGTGCGGCGGCTGCGCGGCGCTGGGCTTGGGAGCGGCGGGGCGGGGGTGCTGGTTCCTGAGGAGGGACGTGGGAGGGGCGAAGGTCGCTGAGGGCTTGCGGAGGGTCGGCGGCGCCATCTTGGTGGCGCTCGACCAGACGGAGGCCGTCGGCTTGTCGTCGTCGCCGGCCGCCGAGGTGGGCGGCGGGAGGTCGCCGTACAGTCCGCCCAGCATCTTCGACAAAGCAGAGGCCGCACCGGCGGTGGAAATTAAGTCGTCGGGTGGTTGATTCTACCGGAATCAGAGGAACAAGGTGGATGTAGCAACCCACCTCACGATCCGAGAGGCAAACCCTAACCCTAATCGAGTCCACTGGAGCGGATCTCGGTCGGAGCAGGGAGGAAGAAGAAGACTCGCACTATCTTCTCGAGGGAGACAGCCGGCCTTCTCTTGTATGGGCCGAGGCTGTTCGACTGGGCCATTATCAACGTTTTCTCTCTTATTAAACCCTTTGTCCCAGATTCTAAAAAAAAGCCCTTTATCCCTAGTCAAGAAATAATACCATTCTCACAAAAAAGAAAAGTCAATAAATAATACCATTCCCTAAAAAAGCCAAGAAATAGTACCCTTATACTTCCTCAAAACAATCAATTTACCAAAAGAACCTACTAGTATTAATTTCCTAAATGTTAACAATCCGACATTAGCTTAGAGGCGTTTTTTTGAGCGAATGTGACGTGACACGTTCACGAATCTCAAAGCAAGACACGTGGCAATTTGAGCGAATACATCTAGGATGAGAAATTATGTTTTTAAAAGCATGGCCATTTGTCACCGATTATCTTCGACGTAAGCATGACAAAAAAAAATATAGTAGCATGGCAATTTCTGAATAAATTGGAAATTTCCTTTTTAGGCTAGCAATTCTCCATGTTGCATCATGAAAAATCCTCGAAAACCCATGACAATTACTCTGTTGCAGCATGGCAAATTCCTCGCAATATTTTTGCTAGTGTGGCAATTTTTTCTTTACAAGATAGCAATCTTTGTACAAAATAGCATGACAAGCATATCTATTTCAGCAAAACAACTCTCTGAGCGTTTATTGGGAGTGGTTTTTTGATGATACGCTCTCAGATTGCAGCATTCGCTCGGAATAATAGTTTGCTAGGGTGACCTCGTGAACATCAACATAATATTGAGGTCCATTAATTTAGAAAAAATATAAAATCTTTTTTTCACTTTCAGAAAAACAAAGCATTTTTCTTTTCACTTCTAGAAAAACGTAACATTGCGTACGCGACAACCAGGCTCTTTGTATTATTCTTCTATATTGAATACACTGCAATCGATTACAGATTGATTTATACACATCATCCATTCCTCTCTTTTTTTCGACGCCATAAACAGTTGCTCGAGAATTCATAAATAACTTAATCATCATGATTATTGTACAACAGGAACAATGACAGCATCAAACATTGTGGAATCCTTTTTCTTTACTTTCCCTTTCAACCGCTGATTCTTCTACTACTGTTTTCAGGTATTACCATTCTCATATGTACAATTTATCCTGAAAAACAAGAAATGCAAAATTCTGTCAATCATCTGCAGCCAACTCCAGAGGCAGAGATATTTATATACCTAACCTCGCAACAGAAAATCCTGGAGATGCTTAGGGCTGCTGCTCCGACGCCGTCCTCCTTTGGAGGTCAAATTTATGGTTGAATATAATTATGGAAACTTTTCTAAGGGGAAACATGAATTCTTCAATTTCCTTTATTTTTTTCATCACTCTGAACCTCCTTTTAGTAACTGCACAAGAACAAAGCTCAAAACCCCAACCATGTAGTGGATGATGCTCATGTCCACAAGGAACTCATCAAATATCCAATGCAATCATGTCAGAACATACCTTGTACTGGTACTTCTTCCTCAGCCTGACAGCCAGGCGCACGCATCTTTTTACATTGATTTTCAGTATATTGTCGTTGAACATCTGAAGACAAATGGACCAGCTCAGTTCCAAGGAAAATGAAGAGTACATGTATACAGATGCAGTTGCAGTAGATCTAAACTTGACGAAATCGACATGCCATAATCCATCCAATTTCAGCTTGAGAGCAACTTATATACACATATCATACCAAATATAGAATGACTAGCAGCTGTCCTAACTTGCAAATGTTAACCTGGCAAAACTGAAATGTGCAATCCTAACCATAAACTGGAATGCACAAAGTCTGCCACAATTTTTTTTTACTACTAGTTATTTCATGGGCCCAAGGCTTTAAATAACATGAAAAAAGACAGTGACTGGAGATTCGAAACGAGAAAGTAGTGACCGAACTTGCCTTGATAGCATCATCTATTGAGTGAGTATCTCTAATAATCTTGTGTCGATTGATTATCAAGATTGCTGCTACACAGAATATAGGCAGTTCGTCGTCTCCATTCTTTGTCAAGACATTTGTACTCAAATGAGGCATATGTTGATGCCTTGCCCAGATAGTGGCACCTGACAAGCCACACAGGGGATTTCTTGTACTAGATTTCACTCCAGGGTTGCAAGACACGCGGATTTCACCATTTCTACGATGGGATCTCCTACTTTTGGATTTTCTTCTCGTGTACTTGTTCACCCGGGACTCTTCTTTGACCTCACATGACAAATCATTCTTCACATCCAGTAGCAATGGTTCTAGGCAGTTTGCTTCCAAATTCCTAATTGCATCTTCGTCAAAATCAGCAGCCCACATCATCTGAAGACAGAAAGCACAATTAATTAACCGAACAAGACTATACTATGAAGAGCCTTTAAAATATAATTGTTGATTTATGTGGGTACTTCCCCGTGGTTAGTGTAATGCCAAATAAAAAAATAGTTAGTAGATTCTGCAATGCATGTACACTAACTTAACCATCTTGTCACAATCAACTATTTCAAAGATTTCTCATATAAATTTTGTGGAACACTAGCGACTAAATATCCAAGAAAAAAATCTCTATACGAACTAGGAACCGTCCAAACTAAATCACAAATATCTTTGAAGTGCCTGACAGACCTCCCACATGCTCAGCGACTCCTCAAAAGATAGCTCTCGACGAAAAAGCACTAGCAGCATCCGGAAAGCAAAATGGAGGCTTTCCGCACCAATTGCTGATAAATGCTCAAATAATTCCGTATCGGTCAATTCCATGATCTTCCACAATGCTTCCAACTGCTTCATAACTCCTGTCGGTCCCTCGAGCTGGAAATTTTCACGCTGAGATGCAACAAAATTTATATCATGCATTAAGTCACGCAAAATACCAACCTAACATATGCCAGTATAGTTTGACATAGATGCAAATTACCATCCTTCTCAGTAACATCTCAAAACACCAAAAGGCATCTGCATCATCCTCGTATAGAACAACAAAAGGGGAAAGCAGATCGCTCATACCTACAATCAACTTGTACCATTTAGACAGTTTAAATAATTGAAGCAAAATGATGTAATGCTCCATTGACAAGCAAACCTTGACAGTATCCAGTGGAAGGATCAACCCATGCATAAACTGCAAGTATATCTGACATTCTCGCCATATTTCTTGATTCTCCATAGAAATCAAGATGGCTATCTGTTCTGACAACATCGACCACTGCATAAGCCATTTTTGGCAATTAGAACACAATATGACAATAATAAGAGGCCTTTGTAGTTGTGTGGTGTGAGGGGGAAAGAACAGGCATACCAATTCTATGCAGTGTCCATAGCCACTCGGCGACTCTGTCTTTGTTTGCGACTGGACTGTCGGATTTGGTTCCGTCAACAAAATCTGCTTCTGGCGCATCAGATATCTTCAAAGAATCTACTATTTCCCTGTTGTAGCCAATGTCATCTAACCATCTATCCTGTTTGAACGCATCAGAGTGAAAGATGGCTGAGTCGCTGTTGCTAGCCCGAAACAGATCACTGGAATTGGACTCCATAATGAGATCTATGTTATTATTGATTTGGAAGCTGTGCATGCGTTCGTCACGTTGTCTTAACCTATCTTCAGGAACTGAGAAACTACAAAGACTTTCGTCAACCCCATTGACATCCCCACCATCATTTGCGAACAAGTTTGTACCAGGCAGGGAGGGATACTCCATGAATGTCTCACTGTCATATCTTGGTTCACCCATGTCATTGTAATCCCCAGAATCTGACAAGCAACTATTCACCACTGTGGAGGACACCATAAATTTGGATGAATTATATACAGGGCTATCATTATGTGTGTTGAAACCAGCTACTTCAGCTGATTTGCTACAGCTTTGTGACTGTGGTGCTCCACCAGAGTCATAATTTAAGTTGGAGTTTTCTACTGTACTGCCAGGTGCATTTTCTGAGGCTCGTTGACTTGTGCTGACTTCTTCTCTACTGTCATTTTCTTTTGGCATAGTCCTGACATCCATCAGCTTTGAGCCAACAGCATACGCAAGCTCACCTGTACCAATGCTTGGGTGCATACTCTTGCATTGCCTAACTAAACATTGATATCTCTCCCTTCATAGAAATAGAAAAAAAATCACTAGGTTAGATGCTTCTGAAAATGCTCTACAGCTCACATGTGTAAAACTATAAGAGGGAAAACATCACAGTAAATTGCAAAAGTAGGAATTTGATCACCCTGCTTGCAACATAGGAATACATAACAAATGCAAAACACAAAATATAAAACATTCCAGCCTCCTAGGTATTAAGAAATATTACTATATAACCAACCAGGGTATAATGTTTGAATGAAAAATCATGTAGAGATACCATATAGATTGAAACTAGGATCCTTGTAGCACTACTAGGAATGGATAACCATTGGTCAATAATGGTTCAGACTTTCAGTTGTTATACATTGGTGGCTCAATAACTGCACATTCAGTTGTTATATACTGGTGGGCGTGAAGCAAGAAAATTAGCTATATTCACCCAAGCTACCTATTCGTGTCACTTCGATTCTACATATTTCATTTACCTACTCTCCAGTGTACGCACAAAATATCTTGAGTCATCAAGGGAATGAAGGGCCTAATAGAAGTGCGGAATACAAGGTTAAACCACAAAACTGCAGGTGAGGTGGACTACCAAAGAAAATCCAGTTATCAAGCCAATCATGCTTGTCTCAGCGCTGCGTAAGCGCAAAAGCAGTCAGGGTAGATAACCGGAGGCCACCCCTTGCCCAATTATGACAGTGGCCAGCTATTCTGGGTTTCTGGCAGTCCATCGCTTTATCTGTGCATCCATGGTGAGGAGCTCGGTTGTCACCATGACTGGGTGGTATTAGTCCCTTGTGACTTAAGGGTCTTTGCAACATGGGTGATAGGCTCCTAGATGGCACTGCTGCCCCTCATTGCATACCGCAAGTATGCTCCCGCCAACGGGCTTCCGCCCACTCCCTTCCTGGGTGGCTGTCTCTAGTTCTGCAGCATTGCCTTGCCCCGCCTGTGTTTCACTTCTATTCCCACTTTTTCCCCTTCTCAGCTATCTGTTTCTCCCTCTGTCCTTCTGTTCCCCGCTGTTTTCACTGTTCTTTTATTTCCCCCCGCCGCCTCTGTCTGTGATCCACTGCTATGATCTCCCCAGCCTGCTATGCCTATGCTCTACTGCTATGATCTCCCCAGCCTGCTATGCCTATGCTCTACTGCTATGATCTCCCCAACCTCCTCTGCGTTTGCTCCACTGCCATGATATCCCCAACCTTCTCTAGCTTTATTCTACTGCTAGGATCTCCCCACCTGCTTATCTGCTTTTATCTACTATATAGAAGTGTAGAAGTAGAACTACTTCTCTCCCTAATTGGTGTTGACCTCTCTAATCTATTGTTCAAGACAGCTATTTATGGCCACCTTATGCCACCCAAGGAACAGTCAGGTAACATGATTGCCTAGTCCGCCATGAAAGCCATGGAGCCAATTACATCAAATGCTTTCAAATGAAGGCTGGTTTTAATGCTTCATATGTACTAGAAGATAACAAGGAAAGGATGTGGAGATTTAGCTACAACGGTTCCAATTTCAGTATAATGCATAGATGACCAAATCGAAGCTTGCTACAGCCTATTATTCAAGATAATAAAATGGAAAACAATCACGTTTCTAAACATAAGGTAGCATCGTATGGAAAACAGAAAAAAGGGATCAAACCTTCGAGCGGCTCTTAGTTTCCTCCTATACTCTGTTGTGCTACTTAAGGCATAGCACCCAAGAAGAAACTCCCAAACTTCTGCTCGAATAGAGGGATCCATGCCCTGCACATCAATAATAGAGGTAAATGGTTGCTTTAAGAGCAGAAAACCAATGTGTTCTGTTCTTAAATTATTAACAGTTGTAGGCAGTCCATTATGTATGAAAAAAAATCCTACTACACAAAGATTAATAGCAGTGCATCACAGGAGTTGCTTTGAAGGAACATGATTCTTTTTCCCCATTGTTTACATCAAAGGACAGCACTAGCCCAAGAAAGTAATCTGATTCATTCATCTCATGGTGTAAATTTAACAATCAGCTAGAGTAATCAGATCGGCATTTAAGGGAAAATTACTACAATGAGCATAGTTAATCTAAATTTCTGATAAGGAGATGAATGGTGCATCTAATGTCAAATGAACTGTCTAAGGTGCGGTCAACGTATGAAGTAACTGATATTTCCTGGGTTCTGATACAGAATACAGCTTTAATATAATTTTCCTGGGGCATAATAAAGCATCGCAACACGATTTCTTATCATGCATTGAAGGTGATGCCTGAAGGCTCGTAAAAGGAATAACAGACATGTCTACAAGGAGATGAAAACTAAGTCTTTGAAGCACTAAAGGAATACTACGAGTCCACTCACCCCTAAGACAATGAACTTGAGGGCCTTACGGAAGCCGATGACCTTTCCGTCGGTGTCGAAACACGCGTTCCATTTCTCTGGCCTGAGCATTTTGCCCCCCTGTAGAATCGCAGATAGAGTTAGAAAGAAAGAATGCAAAACATGACTACATGAGTCGTGGCAAAAAAGCTGAATATGAATCAAGCTGCGCACAGCTGACAATGCCATAGAGACTCTGGTTCTGGTGCGGTAGCCGGTAGGTATCGATACAGAGTCTATGCAGTATGCTGTGTGCTAAATATAAACATTGCGCCGACTGCAAAGAAGAGTGCCTAAGCTATATTTAGAGGAGTGGCGATGCTTAGCATTGACAATGAGGATTGGTCATCCTGACGGCATTGGCGTACAGGCGACAGGGAGATGTGTAGTTGAAGGAGGAGGCGGAGGGGGACCTTGAGGTAGTAGGGGTCCGGGTTGAGGCCGCAGGGCTCGCGGACGAGGGAGCCGAAGCCGCGCTGCAGGTTGCCGCACATGATCCATGACTTGATGTAGTCCCCTCCCCCGCCCGCGCCCGCGCCCGCGCCTGAGACCGCCCCGCCGTTCCCGGTGCTGCGCCTGTGCGGCTGGGACATGGATCCCCCCCTCCCTTCCCCTCCCCTGTACGGCGGCGCGGCAGGGGCGAGGGGAATCCGGATCTCCGGCGCGCGCGAATCGCAAGAATCGCCGGCGGGGGGATCCGAATCGCCGACCTTGCTGCCTGCTGGAGCAGAGTCGAGTCGAGTCGACGGCTCAGCTCCCCTCCGCCCCGCCCCGCTCCTGGCCTTAGGCAATGGATGGAGTAGGTAGGGTTCTCTCTGGGTCTCGTCGGCGGGTCAGGGATCCGCCGCCTGTGGCTGGCTTTCTTTTCCGGCTTGGTCTCCGTCCGTCGGTCTCGGGCTCTCGGCGCCGCGGTTGCTTGGCTCGAGGAGTCGTGGGTGGGAGAGGGGAGGGGAGGCAACGAACCAACCTAACTGCAACTGCTCATCATTCGTCTCCTCTCCTCTTCTCACTTGCTTCCTCGCTTTCCTACCTTGTCTACGTGCCAACGACCCAAGAAAATGAGTGCCACCAAGAACAAAAAATGGAAACTGAATTTCTCCATCACTTATTATTTTTTATTTTCCTATTAGTATTACTTTACTTTATTTATTATTAGTAATTCGTTTTATTTATTACGTATTACACTGCAAATTGAGAAGAAAAAACGCTGATATTGTTATTTTTCCTTACTATTATGTCACCGAGCCTACAAACAAAACAATTAAATTACAAACAGCATCGAACCTCGAGATAACCCCAGCTCAGAAAAAACACCAAACACAAACATTTTCAAATTTCAATGTACACAGGCTGCCTGATTTCTGCTTTGAGAGAGTGAGTGAGCGTTGCTCATCCAAAAAAGAGATGTAATTGTTTCCTTACAACCATGCGTGTCATCATCATATCAATCAATACCAACAAAATGTGAGCGACGGGCGTAGGTCAACCGTTCGTTCGTTTCCATGCCGCCTTATTCTTATTCGGTTCGACGGAGAGGAAGACGGAGCAGAAAAGCTTCTTCGCCAAGCGTGGAAATGGTCCTCACGCTTCGGCCTCCATCTTCTCGCACTCTTCTCTGATGGACTGGAACAGGACCGACGACAGGTACCTCTCGCCGAAGCTCGGGAACACCACCTGTTTGTTGCGCACACAAAGCAAACAACGATGTCAGCGTCAAACATCATTGGATGTTTTCAAGAGAGGAATTCTATGAGCTAGAAATATGACATGTTGTAAGATTAGCCGTATTTACCACTATCAGCTTCCCGGCGTTCTCTGGTCTCTGGGCGACCTTTATGGCAGCGGCCGCGGCTGCCCCAGATGAGATCCCGACCTGCACAACATACATTCGTATATAGGTTCAGGTTTGCTGATCTCTGATTCATAGACGACTGACTGACGGGTGGGAGAAACAAAAAATGCAGGATCCTACTACTACTTATTAACCACTGCATATGAGAAACAGAACAGCCATACATATATGAACAATTGGTTCATGATTTTCGCAACAATGAGATTATGTGGTGGTCTCCTACACCCTGGCCCCACATGAGATTATGTGGATGCGATGCAACAACAAAACAACATCAACAATTGTCCTTCTGAGGTACCACCTGCCCACCGGCTAACCTCCTCCTCCTCCTCATGCACAGTAGTACTGAAACTGTACCTCATGTACTCAGTTTTAGTTCTACTGAGCCTAAAACCTTTCGATTACAAAGTCTGTCTCCACAACTCTAACTGGCACTATGATGCACCATAGAAAATTTGTACTGGGATGCATCGTACATTTAGCAACACTATGATGGGAGAAATGAACAGATAAACTGGCTCAAACATGTTGCCTACCAGAAACCCACTATTTCTAGTCTAGATCTACAGAGAAGACCGCCAGGTGCTTACACTTAAATAGCAAGCAAGGGAAAAAACAGAGTAGCATGATGTGAGTCATGATTCGCCTGATTTTTTAAGCATATGAACGTTTGCAACTAGAGGACGATATCTCAAAAAGAACGCCGCATAAATGTATGGAACACAGAAAAATTGCATCAACATGTGAAATTACAATACCAGCAATCCTTCCTGAAGAGCCAACTGCTTTGCTGTCTCAACAGCCTCATCGCTTGATATCTAGAACATAAGCAGAACGTGGTTAGATATAACTATAAGAAAAGAAAACCCTGCAGTAATAGTCCTAAGAAAGTAGTACCACACAACCCTAACATATGCATTGTACCAAGCAGAGCAAAAGGAGGGACGATCCACTCATGCAAGGACAACATCCACATGACTGAAGACGTAACCACAACAGAACTAGCATATGCAATTGTACTTGTATAACTACATAGAACTAGCATAATAGAACGTACAGTGAAATGGAATAACTGGCACAGTTCAGCTGAATTCAAGAAAGAAATTACAACCTTCATGTCTTGCTTTTATTCTAAAAAAGGTGAAACATACTGACGGATAGGAAAAACTCTGACCTCAATTACTTCATTGAGAACATCACTGTCCAAATTCCTAGGAACAAATCCTGCTCCAATGCCTTGAATCTTATGTGGGCCTACACAAGCGGATAACAGTTGTAAGGCAAAGAACATAAGTTTGACAAGCTCAAAGGAAGTATGTCTTTTTAAAGGAAAACTCAAAGGAAGTCTTTTTCTGATAACAAACATACCAGGTTTACCACCAGAGAGTATGTTACTTTCAGTAGGTTCAACACCAATAACCTAGAAAAAGATAACGGTATGAGCACTATAGAGTACTCTTTTTTTATAATATAACAGAGTACATTTTATTTGGGTGGAATTTGAAGAAACCTTGACATCAGGATTTTTCTCCTTCAGGAAACGACCAGCACCAGATATTGTTCCGCCCGTTCCGATTCCACCAATGAATATATCTACCTTCCCTTTTGAATCCTCCCAGATTTCTGGCCCAGTAGTCTCATAATGTACCTGATTGAACATGAATTAAGATAAACATCAGCCTCAAGTAGGCTAGAAGTAATAGCACACACTTACATAGAGTAGAGACACACAGCTACTTCTCCTTGTTACCTTTGGGTTGGCAGGGTTGTCAAACTGCTCAAGCATATATGAATTGGGTGTCTTATTCAAGATCTCTGTAGCTTTATCTAGGGCCCCTTTCATCCCTTTTGCAGCATCTGTGAGCACAAGTTCAGCGCCAAAAGCCTTGAGTAGAACTCTCCTCTCCATGCTCATAGATGTGGGCATTGTCAGTATCAACTTATATCCCCTGGAAGCAGCAATGAACGCAAGACCAATGCCTGTGTTTCCACTTGTTGCTTCCACCAAAACACTCTGAGAGCAGAGAACATTAGTTATATATGCTTGTTACTGAATACCCTTTCCTTGTTGATAACTGTTAGAAAGGGGTAAACCATGATAAAGGAGCCAGCGAGTGCATATGCACACAAACAGAAGATGCCTCACCTTTCCGGGTGTTATCAAACCCTTCTCCTCAGCGTCGGATATCATACTGATACCTATCCTGAAGCATAAATCGGTTGGGAGCTGCTTAGCTGGTCGGTCCATCAGGGGAAGAAAACGACCTCAACACTGAACTGAGGAGGACAATAAGAATTTGTAATGTAACCTGTCCTTGACACTGCAGCAGGGCTCCATAATCTCGAGCTTGGCGGCGACGTTGGCGACGCAGCCCTTGACGATCTTGTTGAGATACACCATGGGTGTCTTGCCGATGAGCTGCGATCAAATTCAACAACAACAACAGAAAAATCCTGAGACAGATGCTTAAACTCCGAGACAGATGATGTTTTGTTTTGTTTTGTTGCTGAAGAATTTGTCCGTGTGAAACTAGGATGATTTGAGATGTGATGAACGAAGGATGCCGCAGGGTCAAACTAGATCTTTACTAGTTGAGGCTTTGTGGCATCAGTAAGCTATAAAGCTGTAGGTAGCAATCCTAACAACCCCACTACTCCTGACTGGGCAGAGAGTGGAAATGGAGTGATTGAACTGGACGCGCTGGATAGACGGTGTTGGTTACCTGGGTGACGTCGTCGGCGATGTTGAGGCCCTCGACCTCGGTGGCGAGGGCATGGCGCCTCCACGAGGGGGCGGGGGCGGGGGCGTTGACGGCGAGGAGGGAGGAGCCGGGGAACCTGCGGGCGAGAGGCGGCAGGGCGACGGCCTGCCGCGCCTGCGCCGGCCGGGCGGCCGAGAAGCCGACTTGGGCCTGGGAGGCGGCGGCGGCGGCGGC
Organism: Triticum urartu; assembly: GCF_003073215.2. Lineage (NCBI taxonomy): Eukaryota > Viridiplantae > Streptophyta > Magnoliopsida > Poales > Poaceae > Triticum > Triticum urartu. Next base: position 51,005,618 of record NC_053024.1, read on the forward strand.
GGCGACGGGCGATGGTGTCCACGGCGCCATTCTCCCTTCCTGCCTTTCCCCTCGGATTCTTGCTTCGCTGGGTGTGATGGCGCCGTCTGCCTTCTGGGAGTCCGAGGGGATGGAAATGGATGGATGGATGGATGCTGGATCGAATATGGGCCTCTTTTCGTTGCGATGGAGGGTTGGATGGATGGATGGATGTATTCGGACCTAGAGATGGTGTTAGTGCATTCATGCATCGGCCATCACACACCAGATATCTCTTCTCCACTAATTCCAAAACCATCTGCTAATAGTGCTAAGGCTATATTCCCTCTCGTTAGGGTTTCTCTTTTCTCCCGGGGCGACTCTCGCCGCCGTTGAGATTTTGCTCCCCTACCGCCGCCGATCAACCCCTTCACCCGCCAGTTGCGCGGGGGTGGCCACCAGGGCTATCTCCACGTTCGTGTCGGGGGAGGGAGCGGTGGAAATCAGGGTTCCCACACCAAACCCGATCTGTCTCTTTTCGGGTGAGAGATACAATGGCGAATTCCGGGGACTCAAGTTCTTCGGGGATAACTGAAGTTAAGAAGATGATGCAAGAGCTGGGACTGAGAGAGGAGGATCTGGACGATGTGATCTTCGATGAGCAAGTCGCGCCGCCGGAGGGGCCGAGATGGGTTGCCCTAGCTAGGGTTAACACGACGAAGAGCTATAGCCAGACTTGGTTTTACAGAAACATGAGAGCGGCATGGGACATCACGCAGGAGGCTAAGTTCAAACCTCTAGAGGAAAATCTGTATACTATCCAATTCACTTGCCTAGGTGATTGGGGGAGAGTCATGAACGAGGGCCCTTGGAACTTCAGGGGGGACGCGGTGATCCTGCTGCCGTATGACGGAATCACGAAGCCTTCCACTATAAAGCTTGAGACAATCAAGATATGGATTCAAATCCATGATGTCCCAGAACTGTATGCTCATCTGGTGGCTCCGTTGGCAGCAAAAGTGGGAGAAGTTCTTTTCTCAAAACCGAACTCACATGACTTTGTGGGCAATTTTCATCGAGTTTGGGTCAGCATCAATGTCCATAAACCCCTCAAGAATGCGGTATCTATGATAAGAGATGGGAAGAGGCAGATTTATAGTCAAGTATGAAAAGCTACCGGACTGGTGCGCGGTTTGTGGCGTGCTAGGTCACTTATATAAGGAACACGACAATGGCATCCACCCTGCATCGGCGCTTGTTTTCAAGGATCTCCGAGCCAGCTGGGCCATGCGTTCTGGTCGTGGTCCAGGAGAAGGCTGCAGCCAGAGGGGTGGACGGAGAGGAGGCCGATCAGGGGGCCGTTGCAGTCCTCGGTCAGGGGAAGGCAGGGGTGATGCGACAGATCAATATGTTCATACTGCATATCAAGTGGGAGACCCAAGCAGGGGGGCAAGTGATGCGAAGATGGAGGACTGGAACAGAAAGAGGAATGCGGGAGCCGAGCTGGGAGCCAAAGTCACCACGCCTCTAAGCACTGAATCTGCAGGGGTGGCTGTGGACCTGCTGGCAATTGTGCCAGCAGCCTTGGCGGCTGTTAGCCCACCGCCGTATAGAGATCTGAAGAGAACCAAGAAGACGGAGGAGGATACCGAGGGTGCAACCTCAAAAGTGAAGAATTTGGCGGGCTCCTTCGAGGAGCACCGCCAGGCCCAATGAGTGCGCTATGTTGGAACTATCGTGGCGTGGGCAAAGCCGCGACAGTCCGAGAGGTTCGCGAGTTCGTGAACAAATTTGCCCCTACCCTCTTATGTATCATGGAAACTCAGTTAGAAGGCTCGAGGGTAGAAGCATTAGCAGGCACTTTTGGTTATGATAATAGTTTTGCTATTGATAGTCGTGGTAGAAGTGGAGGTATTGGCATTTTCTGGAACAATAAAATAAAGTTGGAAATCCTTGGTTACTCGGACTACCATGTTGATTGTTCTGTTGAGGAGGTAGGATTTGAGCCTTGGAGAGCTACTGTGGTTTATGGCGAAGCGCAGACACATCTTCGATATAAAACTTGGGACACTTTGAAAAATATTAGCACCTCTAGCAGTCTACCTTGGCTTTTGCCTTGGTGATTTTAATGAAGTTCTTCGTCCCGATGAGCATGAAGGAGTTGGGCAAAGGAGTAATGCACAGATACAGCATTTTCGTGATACGGTTGACGTGTGCATGTTGCTAGATGTTGGCTATGTGGGTCGTTTCTGGACCTTTGAAAAGAAGGTGGGGGGGATCCTACACTAGGGTCCGGCTGGATCGCGCCCTAGCTAATGCTGATTGGCGTGCAAGGTTTCCCCTTGCAGACCTGACACACTTGACGGCAGCATCCTCTGATCATTGCCCCATAAATGCTGCGTTTGAATAGAGAGCAGCCACGGAGCAGGCAGCCAAAAACTTTCCGGTATGAAGTAATGTGGGAAGGCCACGAATCTTGGAGAGACACTATCAGTGCAGCATGGACGGGCGGGGGGACCAACAATAGAGTGGACGATCTTCGGGCTAAACTGCAAGCTATATCCCATGACTTGGGACGATGGAATAATGAGACCTTTGGAAACGTTCGAAAGGAGATCAAAAAACTGAAATCAGAGCTTGAGAAGTTGCGGGCTGATCCTAGCCGAAGGGCTCCGTCACACGTCGAGCTCAAGATAAACGAGAATCTAGTTGAACTATACCATCGGGAAGAAATATTATGGAGGCAGCGTTCACGGATTGAGTGGCTAACATCCGGCGACAAAAATACAAAGTTTTTCCACTTGAGAGCAAGCATCCACAGGAAGAAGAACATGATTAAGGCGTTACAAAACTCCCTTGGAGTCTTGACAAATGATCCAGATGAGCTTAAAGCAATGGTACACGAGTTTTATAAAACCCTGTATACTTCAGAAGGTGTAAACAATATGGACGCAGTCCTAAACTGTGTACCAACCAAGGTCACGGTAGAGATGAATGAACTACTAGTCGCACCGTACAAGGGAGAAGAAGTAAAGGCAGCCCTCTTTCAGATGTTTCCGACCAAGGCACCGGGGCCCGATGGTTTTCCAGCTCAGTTTTATCAGCATCACTGGGATCTTTGCGGTGCCGAGGTAACGGAGGCGGTTCTCAGGATCAGTCGGGGAGAGGAAAGTCCGGAAAGCATCAACGATACGGTCCTGGTTCTCATCCCTAAGGTAATGAACCCTACTATGCTATCTCAGTTCAGACCCATCAGTTTATGCAATGTATTATATAAGATTGCATCCAAGGTGATTGCGAACAGATTGAAGATGATTCTTCCGGACATCATCTCAGAGGAACAATCAGCATTTGTGCCAGGCAGGCATATCACAGACAATATCATCAGTGCTTATGATTGTCTTCACTTTATGAAACGCAGCAAGGCCAAAGTTAGCAGTTTTTGCGCGCTTAAACTCGATATGATAAAGGCATACGACAGATTAGAGTGGGATTATCTTCAGGCGATGATGATAAAGCTTAGCTTTGCCCCATCTTGGGTTCAGATAGTAATGAACATGGTTCGGTCAGTGTCATTTTCAGTACTGTTTAATGGTGAGAGGCTTGACACTTTCAACCCATCCAGAGGTATTCGGCAGGGAGATCCGATATCCCCATATCTCTTTTAATCGCATCAGAGGGCCTTTCATGCCTACTGAAATCCAGTTCGTCATCGTCTCAGCTAGAAGGGATCAAGGTGGCATCCACGGTGCCAGCCGTGAACCATCTCCTTTTTGCTGATGACAGCCTGCTGATGTTTAAATCGAGTGTTGAAGGGGCTGTTGCAGTATCAAACTTGCTGGAAAGTTACTATGTAGCATCTGGATAGCGGATAAATCATGAGAAATCCTCTATTTTCTTTAGTAAAGGATGTCCACAAGTTATGAGAGAGAGAGTATCAAGAACACTTTAAACATTCAGAATGAATCGCTCAGTGACAGGTACCTGGGGATGCCTACTGATGTTGGGCATTCAAAGAATGGCACATTCAGATTTCTGAGAGATCGTGTGTGGGAGAAAATCAGAGGGTGGATGGAGAAACTGTTATCTTTAGCGGGCAAGGAGGTTCTTATCAAATCGGTGGCTCGGTCAATACCAGTTTTTTTTATGTCTTGCTTCCGCCTCCCACGAGGTTTATGTGAGAATATTACTTCCCTGATCAGATAGTTTTGGTGGGGGAGCAAGCAGGGAAACGCAAGCCGAGCTGGGTAGCCTGGGATGAGATGACAAAGCCAAAGCATCTAGGCGGCCTCAGTTTCAGAGATCTGGAGATCTTCAATCTTGCCCTACTGTCGAAGCAGGCATGGAGGATGCTACAAAACCCTACATCTTTGAGCGCTCGCATCCTCAAGGAGGTCTACTTCCCTGATGTATCTCTTTTTGAAGCAAGTCTTGGGAATCATCCGTCACAAATTTGGCGGGCAACCCTAGATGGGCGAGATATCATGGTGCAGGGACTTGTGAGAAGAATTGGAAACGGTGAAACCATGGACATCTGGCACGATAATTGGTTACCTCGCACACACATGAAGCGACCATTAACATCTCTGGTTCAACATCCTCCTCACAAAGTGTCTGAACTCATAAATAGCACCACTTGCTCTTGGAATGAACAACTAGTCCGGGAAACTTTTGTTCCAATCGATGCGGAAACTATTTTGCAGATTCCTCTCTGCACTAGACATATTGAGGATTTTTGGGCATGGAGCAGGACAGACGGGGCATTTTCTTTGTCAGAACTGCTTACCACATGATCCACCAGAAGAAACTAAGCAGAGAAGCCTGGTTATATGAGCAAGGGGGGTCGTCTCATTCACAAGCTGATAGCAAGATCTGGACTAACCTATGGGGTTTTAATGTACCATCGAAGCTTAAGATGTTCCTATGGATATTTGCGAAGAACACCACACCAACCGCGGCACTATTGCATCATAGGAACATGGCGGACATGCTAGCGTGCGTCCTTTGCGGAGCGGAAGACACCTGGAGACACGCTTTGCTAAACTGCATTGTATCCCGGAGTACGTGGGCTTTGTCATCTGAACATATCATCGATGCATTAAGTAAGAATGAAGAGGATGACGCGAAGAGATGGCTCTCCGCCATGCACCAGGCGCTATCCCAGGAGAGTTTTACTACTCTCGTGGTCTCACTCTGGGCCTTGTGGGGAGCGCGCCGAAAGGCGATCCATGAGCAAATATATCAAAGTCCATTTCACGTGCATGCGTTTATTTAGTCTTACATAAGGGAACTGGAAGCTATAAAATCTGCTAATACGAGGCCGGATGGCGATTCTACTCCCCGCCCGACGAGCTGGATTCCCCCACTAACAGGGCTGACAAAATTGAATGTAGACACTGCAGTGGGGAGGGGAAGTAGACACGGCTCTGTTGCAGCAATATCAAGAGACTCTGCTGGCCTTTTTTTGGGAGCTTCGGCTGTGGTTTTTGTAGGCATTTCAGATCCGGCCACTCTTGAATGCATGGCGATCAGGGAGGCGTTGGCCCTTGCGGATGATCTGAATGTTTCAACTATACAAGTGGCGTCCGACTCGAAGGTGGTGGTTGAGGACATCCGAGACAACAATCCTACAATATATGGTGCGATCATACATGAAATAATAGAGCATAGATCAAATTTCCTTTTGTGTAATTTTTGCCACGAATTTAGGAGCTCGAATATCGAAGCTCACAAGCTCGCGAAGCATGCTTTATCCCTTCCGGCTGGCCGACATGTTTGGTTGGGTCAGCCGGACGGACTCTCTTTCGTCCATGTAAACATTGTGACGTCATAATAAAAGCTTCGGAGTTTGCCTAAAAAAACTAATTCCAAAACACACACTTTTTTGTCTTACATTTTAAGCACAAAAAAGTATGGTCCGAGGATGATCCGCCACACTGGGACTGAGACACGGCCCTGCTCCGGTTTGAAGCGTGGGCATTCATATTCAACGCTACTAAAATTTGTAAAACCGTTTATATTGAGACCTAGCCTGGTTTTTAATAGCGGTTTTGACTCTCTTTTTTGCAAGTTCTACAAATATGTGCAGACATTTGTAGATTTACGACATGTTTGGGGTTTATAGCATGCAAAATTTCATCACAAGAGTATGAGTATTTGTTTCACGTGCAACAATGGAAAATGATAGATAATCTTGTACCCAAGATAAATTTAGGGTTTGGAGATAAATTCTCCTTGTTCTTATACAAAGATAAATTGCAATGTTTTCTTGATGAATTTGTATGGTTCTTAATTAATTAAGTACATGTGTTTGTGTTTTCTCTATTTATTTTCAAAATTTTCAAGTTGTAGTTACCCTCTATGACTGGTTTATTTTTTGTCCCTATGTTTCAACAAATGAAACAATTCACATGTGTCGAGATTGTTGGTGCAGTCATGTGTGCTCCATAAATAACGCAAAAGATAAGAGAGCTCTATTGTTGCTTTCTAAACATGGTATAAAATGGTCATATGTGGGAATGAACTATGGGTTACATTTCATCAAGTTTGCTAAGGTTTTATAATTTTCTTGAAACATAAAAAACTATTTTTTGAAATTGGTTAGGGTTTTAATTTATATGATTTTCTAAAGTTTGTGGTTTGATTTAGAGAGTCATATTGTTCAAGGCTCAAGCTGCACCAAGCACTACAGTTCGGCATTTAGAAAAAAACTCTTGTTTTTAAGCCACTCGCGTTTACTTTGATGGTCAAAGGTTGAACTTGTTACCTGATACGTCTCCAATGTATATGTAATTTTTGATTGTTCCATGCTATTATATTATCAATCTTGGATGCTTATATGCATTTTTATACAATTTTATATCATTTTTTAGGAACTAACCTATTAACCCAGAGCCTAGCGTCAGTTGCTGTTTTCTGCTTGTTTTTTGGTTTCCCAGAAAATCAGTACCAAACGGAATCCAAACGCTACAAAGCTTTTTGATGATTTTTTTTTCTGGACAAGAGAAACCCTAGAAGCTTCAGGAGGAGACCAGATAACGAACAAGGAGACGACAAGGCCTTGTGGGCCCTCGAGGCTCCGTCTGACCTAATTCCACTTCTATAAATTCTCAAATATTGGTAAACCCCCAGAGAGCCACCCGAAACACTTCTTTCCGCCGTCGTAAGCTTCTGTTCTTCCGCGATCCCATCTAGAGGCCTTTTTCGGTACTCTGTCGGAGGGGAAACCGATGATGGAGGGCTTCTACATCACACTTGTTGTCTTCCAATGATGTGTGAGTAGTTCATCACAGACCTGCGGGTCCATAGCTAGTAGCTAGATGCCTTGTTCTCTCTTTTTGATCTTCAATACAATGTTTGAAGGAAATATGCCCTGGAGGCAATAATAAAGTTGTTATTTATATTTCCTTATATCATGATAAATGTTTATTATTCATGCTAGAATTGTATTAACCGGAAACTTAATACATGTGTGAATACATAGACAAACATAGTGTCCCTAGTATGCCTCTACTTGACTAGCTCGTTAATCAAAGATGGTTAAGTTTCCTGACCATATACATGTGTTATCATTTGATGAACGAGATCACATCATTAGAGAATGATGTGATGGACAAGACCCATCCGTTAGCTTAGCATTATGATCGTTTAGTTTTATTGCTATTGCTTTCTTCATGACTAATACATATTCCTCTAACTATGAGATTATGCAACTCCCGAATACCGGAGGAACACTTTGCATGCTATCAAATGTCACAATGTAACTGGGTGATTATAAAGATGCTCTACAGGTGTCTTTGATGGTGTTTGTTGAGTTGGCATAGATCGAGATTAGGATTTGTCACTCCGAGTATCGGAGAGGTATCTCTGGGCCCTCTCGGTAATGCACATCACTATAAGCCTTGCAAGCAATGTGACTAATGAGTTAGTTACGGGATGATGCATTACAGAACGAGTAAAGAGACTTACCGGTAACGAGATTGAACTAGGTATGATGATACCAACGATCGAATCTCGGGCAAGTAACATACCGATGACAAAGGGAATAACGTATGTTGTTATGCGGTTTGACCGATAAAGATCTTCGTAGAATATGTAGGAGCCAATATGAGCATCCAGGTTCCGCTATTGGTTATTGACCGGAGTCTCGGTCCTTTCTACATAGTTCTCGAACCCGTAGGGTCCGCACGCTTAACGTTCGATGACAATTTGTATTATGAGTTATGTGATTTGATGACCGAAGTTTATTCGGAGTCCCGGATGAGATCATAGACATGACGAGGAGTCTCCAAATGGTCAAGAGGTAAATATCGATATATTGGAAGGTTATATTCGGACACCGGAATGGTTCCGAAGTTATTCGGGTATTTTCTGGAGTACCGGGAGGTTACCGGAACCCCCCGGGAAGTATTGGGCCTTAATGGGCTTTAGTGGAAAGGAGAGAAGGGACACAAGGGGTGGCCGCCCCCCATGGCAAGTCCAAATTGGACTAGGGAGTGGCGGCGCCCACCTATTTCCTTCTCCTTCCCTCTCTCCCCCTCTTGGAAAAGGAAGGGGACTCCATCTAGGATTGGGAATCCTAGTTGGACTCCCCTATGGCACGCGCCCCCCTTGGCCGGCCTCCTCCTTCCCCCTCCTTTATATACGTGGGCAGGGGGCACCGCAAAGCACAACAGACAATCTCTTAGCCGTGTGCGGTGCCCCCTCCACATTTCAACACCTCGGTCATATCGTCATAGTGCTTAGGCAAAGCCCTGCGCCGGTAACTTCATCATCACCATCGCCACACCGTCGTGCTGACAGAACTCTCCCTCATCCTCAACTGGATCAAGATCTCAAGGGACGTCATCGTGTTGAACGTGTGCTGAACACGGATGTGTTGTATGTTCGGTACTTGGATCGGTTGGATCATGAAGACGTTCGACTACATCAACCGCGTTACTAAACGCTTCCGCTTTCGGTCTACGAGGGTATGTGGACACACTCTCCCCTCTCGTTGCTATGCATCTCCAAGTTAGATCTTGCGTGATCGTAGGATTTTTTTTTGAATTACTACGTTCCCCAACAGTGGCATCCGAGCCAGGTCTATGCGTAGATGTTATATGCACGAGTAGAACGCAAAGAGTTGTGGGCGATAATAGTCATACTGCTTACCACCAACGTCTTACTTTGATTCGGTGGTATTGTTGGATGAAGCGGCCTGGACCGACATTATATGAGCGCGTTCATGAGACTGGTTCTACTGACATGCTTCACACGCAGGTGGCTGGCAGGTGTTTATTTCTCCAACTTTAGTTGAATCGAATTTGACTACGGTCGGTCCTTTTTGAAGGTTAAAATAGCACACTTGATGACAAATCATTGTGGTTTTGATGCGTAGGTAAGAAGGGTTCTTGCTAGAAGCCCGTAGCAGCCACGTAAAACTTGCAACAACAAAGTAGAGGACGTCTAACTTGTTTTTGCAGGGCATGTTATGATGTGATATGGTCAAAACGTGATGAGATATAAATTGTTGTATGAGATGATCATGTTTTGTAAAAGTTATCGGCAACTGGCAGGAGCCTTATGATTGTTGCTTTATTGTATGAAATGCAATCGCCATGTAAGTGCTTTACTTTATCACTAAGCGGCAGCGATAGTCATAGAAGCAATAGTTGGTGGGACGACAATGATGCTACGATGGAGATGAAGCTGTCAAGCCGGTGATGATGGAGATCATGACAGTGCTTTGGAGATGGAGATCAAAGGCACAAGATGATGATGGCCATATCATGTCACATATTTTGATTGCATGTGATGTTTATGCATCTTATTTTGCTTAGTACGATGGTAGCATTATAAGATGACCCATCACTAAATTTCAAGGTATAAGTGTTCTCCCTGAGTATGCACCGTTGCTACAGTTCGTCGTGCCGAGACACCACGTGATGATCGGGTGTGATAAGCTCTACATTCACATAAAACGGGTGCAAGCCAGTTTTGCACGCGCAGAATACTCGGGTTAAACTTGACGAGCCTAGCATATGCAGATATGGTCTCGGAACATTGAGACCGAAAGGTCAAACGTGAATCATATAGTAGATATGATCAACATAGTGATGTTCACCATTGAAAACTACTCCATCTCACGTGATGATCGAACATGGTTTAGTTGATATGGATCACGTGATCATTTAGATGACTAGAGGGACGTCTATCTAAGTGGGAGTTCTTAAGTAATATGATTAATTGAACTTTAATTTATCATGAACTTAGTACCTGATAGTATTTGGATGTCTATGTTGTTGCAGATCAATGTCCCGTGCTACTATTCCCTTGAATTTTAATGCGTTCCTAGAGAAAGCCAAGTTGAAAGATGATGGTAGCAACTACACAGACTGGGTCCGTAACTTGAGGATTATCCTCATTGCTGCGCAGAAGAATTACGTCCTGGAAGCACTGTTAGGTGTACCACCCGCGCCAGCAACTGCAGACATTGTGAATGCTTGACCGTCGCGTGTTGATGACTACTCGATAGTTTAGTGTGCCATGCTTTACGGCTTAGAATCAGGACTGCAAAGACGTTTTGAACGTCATGGAGCATATGAGATGTTTCAGGAGTTGAAGTTAATATTTCAAGCAGATGCACGAGTTGAGAGATATGAAGTCTCCAACAAGTTCTATAGCTGAAAAATGGAGGAGAATAGTTCTGTCAGTGAACACATACTCAGAATGTCTGGGTACCACAACCACTTGACTCAGCTGGGAGTTAATCTTCCTGATGATAGTGTCATTGACAGAGTTCTTCAACAATTGCCACCAAGCTATAAAGGCTTCATGATGAACTATAATATGCAAGGGATGGAGAAGACTATTCCCGAGCTCTTCGTGATGCTAAAGGCTGCAGAGGTAGAAATCAAGAAGGAGCATCAAGTGTTGATGGTGAACAAGACCACTAGTTTCAAGAAAAAGGGCAAATGGAAGAAGGGGAACTTCAAGAAGAACAGCAAGCCAGTTGCTGCTCAAGGGAAGAAGCCCAAGTCTGGACCTAAGCCTGAGACTGAGTGCTTCTACTGCAAAGGGAGTGGTCACTAGAAGCGGAACTGCCCCAAGTATTTGGCGGATAAGAAGGATGGCAAAGTGATAGTATATTTGATATACATGTTATTTATGTGTACCTTACTAATGCTCGTAGTAGCTCCTGGGTATTTGATACTGGTTCTGTTGCTCATATTTGCAACTCGAAACAGGGGCTACGGATTAAACGAAGATTGGCTAAGGACGAGGCTACGATGCGCGTGGGAAATGGTTCCAAAGTCGACGTGATCGCCGTCGGCATGCTACCTCTACATCTACCACCGGGATTAGTTTTAGACCTAAATAATTGTTATTTGGTGCCAGCATTGAGCATGAACATTATATCTGGATCTTGTTTGATGCGAGACGGTTATTCATTTAAATTAGAGAATAATGGTTGTTCTATTTATATGAGTAATATCTTTTATGGTCATGCACCCTTGACGAGTAGTCTATTTTTGTTGAATCTCGATTGTAGTGATACACATATTCATATTATTGAAGCCGAAAGATGCAAGGTTAATAATGATAGTGCAACTTATTTGTGGCACTACCGTTTGGGTCATATTGGTGTAAAGCGCATGAAGAAACTCCATGCCGATGGGCTTTTGGAACCACTTGATTATGAATCACTTAATGCTTGCGAACCATGCCTCATGGGCAAGATGACTAAAACTCCGTTCTCCGGAACAATGGAGCGAGCAACTAACTTATTGGAAATAATACATATTGATGTATGCGGTCCGATGGGTGTTGAGGCTCGCGGCGGGTATCGTTATTTTCTAACCTTCACAGATGATTTGAGAAGATATGGGTATATCTACTTAATGAAACATAAGTGTGAAATGTTTGAAAAGTTCAAAGAATTTCAGAGTGAAGTGGAAAATCATCGTAACAAGAAAATAAAGTTTCTACGATCTGATCGTGGAGGTGAATATTTGAGTTATGAGTTTGGTCTTCATTTGAAACAATGTGGAATAGTTTAGCAACTCACGCCACCTAGAACACCACATCGTAATGGTGTGTCCGAACGTCGTAACCGTGCTTTATTAGATATGGTGCGATCTATGATGTCTCTTACTGATTTAACGCTATCGTTTTGGGGTTATGCTTTAGAGACAGCTGCATTCACGTCAAATAGGGCACCATCTAAATCCGTTGAGACGACACCATATGAACTGTGGTTTGGCAAGAAACCTAAGCTGCCGTTTCTCAAAGTTTGGGGCTGCGATGATGATGTGAAAAAGCTTCAACCTGATAAGCACGAACCCAAATTGGAGAAATGTGTCTTCATAGGATACCCAAAGGAGACTGCTGGGTACACCTTCTAACACAGATCCAAAGGCAAGATATCTATTGCTAAGAATAGATCCTTTCTAGAGAAGGAGTTTTCTCTCGAAAGAAGTGAGTGGGAGGAAAGTAGAACTTGATGAGGTAATTGTACCTTCTCCCAAATTGGAAAGTAGTTCATCACATAAATCAGTTCCAGTGATTCCTACACCAATTAGTGAGGAAGTTAATGATGATGATCATGAAACTTCAAATCAAGTTACTACCGTACCTCGTAGGTCAACCAGAGTACGATCCGCACCAGAGTGGTACGGTAATCCTGTTCTAGAGGTCATGTTACTTGACCATGATGAACCTATGAACTATGAGGAAGCGATGATGAGCCCTGATACGCCTCGAACGTATCTATAATTTTTGATTGTTTCATGTTGTTTTATTATGAATCTTGGATGTTTTATAATCATTTTATAGTCATTTTATATCATGTTTTGGTACTAACCTATTGACATAGTGCCAAGTGCCAGTTGCTGTTTTCCCATGTTTTTTACATCACAGAAAATCAATATCAAACGGAGTCCAAATGCCACGAAAATTTACAGAGTTTTTTTATGGACCAGAAGGAAGATGTTGGGCCCTGGTTGCACCCGGGAGGAGTCCTGAGGAGGGGACAACCCACCAGGGTGCGCCAGGAGGCCCAGGCGCGCCCTGGTGGGTTGTGCCCACCTCGGGTGCCCACCAGACCGCCTCTTAAATCTATAAATACCACAATATTCCAGAAACCCTAGGGAGTCCACAAAATATTCATCCAGCCGCCCCAGAGTCCAGAACCACCAGATCCAATCTAGACACCATCACGGAGGGGTTCACCACTTCCATTGGTGCCTCTCCGATGATGCGTGAGTAGTTCTTTGTAGACCTTCGGGTCCGTAGTTAGTAGCTAGATGGCTTCATCTCTCTCTCTCTCTCTCTCTCTTGATTCTCAATACAATAGTCTCTTGGAGATCCATATGATGTAACTCTTTTGCGGTGTGTTTGTTGGGATTGATGAACTTTGAGTTTATGATCAGATCTATCTTTTTATATCCATGAAAGTATTTGAGTTTCTTTGATATCTTTTATGCATGATCTCTTATAGCCTCGTATTTCTTCTCCGATATTTGGGTTTTGTTTGGCCAACTTGATCTATTTATCTTGCAATGGGAAGAGGTGCCCGATAGTGGGTTCAATCTTACGGTGCTTGATCCCAGTGACAGAAAGGGAACCGACACATATTTATTGTTGCTACTAAGGATAAAAATATGGGATCTATATCTACCGCCATAGATAAACGGATCTCTTCTACATCATGTCATCGTTCTTATTGCATTAATCCATTTTTCCATGAACTTAATACACTAGATGCATGCTGGATAGCGGTCGACGTGTGGAGTAATAGTAGTATATGTAGGCAAGAGTCGGTCTACTAATCTTGGAGGTGATGCCTATGTAATGATCATTGCCTGGATATCATGATAATTATTTGAGGTTCTATCAATTGCCCAATAGTAATTTGTTCACCCGCCGTTTGCTATTTTTCTCGAGAGAAGCCACTAGTGAAACCTACGGCCCCCGGGTCTTCTTTCTCATATATTTGCCTTTGTGATCTACATTTCTCTTGCTTTTATTTTCAGATCTATTAAACCAAAAACCCCAAAATACCTTGCTGCAATTTATTTTATTTGGCGTTCGATCTATCAATATTTACAATTTTCCCCCGTCCACGCACCGTTTCTGGCGCCGTTACCCGAAAGGGATTGAGAACCCCTTTAACACGTCGGGTTGCAAGGTGCTGTTATTTGTGTGTAGGGGCTGTTTACGTTGTGTAGATTGGTTCTCCTACTGGTTCGATAACCTTGGTTTCATATCTGAGGGAAATACCTACCGCCGCTGTGCTGCATCATCCCTTCCTCTTTGGGGAAAAAACCGACGTAGCTTCAAGCGACATCAAAAGGAATTTCTGGCGCCGTTGCCGGGGAGCATCTTCATCATAACCAATTTCCTAATCAGAAATCTCATCTCCTTGCAATTTACATTATTTTCCATTTGTCTCTTGTTTTCCCCTCCCCCACTTCACAAAAAATTGCCGTTTTATTCGTCTCTCTTTTTTCGTTCGCCGTTTTCTCGTCAGATCTATTCTTTGCTTGCAATCATGAGTGATTTCGGTATGGCACCAATAGATGATGGCCTGACTCCTAAGATTGGACGTATAGGAAATCTGGATGCTAAAACTTTTATCTCGGGGCAAGGGAACGTTATGGGAAAAGAACGTATCCAAGAATTTTTCAATTGTGTTGGAAATTTAAGTCTTGACGATACTCCTATACTTAAAACTACTAGATCTTATGCGGATGCTGTTTCAACACTAGTTCTGAAACTTGAGAGTAAATTTATTCATACTCATCCTACCTTGCAAAGATTGATTTTTGAGCTTCCAGAAATAAAGAATCCTAGGGCTAAAAAGTTGGCCACTCTCGTTCTTATGAACGAGTTTGACTACATAATTCGGGAAGCTAGGGAAATCTTTGATTTTTATGGTATGAATCATGGAAAACCCATGATAGATGAAATTCTTTACAATAGTGACTATGCACTAAGGCATTTTCTTGGGGACAATAAGATCTTTTATGAGAATCTTAAAAAGGAAGTCCCCATTCTAGATATAATCCAACAAGTTTTTAATAATGTTAATCAACACTACTCTTGGATTATTGCGGGAAATCAAAGGGGTTATAATGAAAACCAACTAAGGAATGCTAAAGTTTCCATGGATAATATGTTTTATGTTTTGCTTACAAAACCTCATGATGGAAACACCTCTAAGAGAACTAAGAAGAAGAAGGATGACAAAACTTAGATCCTTGTCTTATGTCTAGCTAAGGGCGTAAAACTATAGCGCTTGTTGGGAGGCAACCCAATGAATAAAATTTATTTTTGCTTTTTGCTTCATGTTTTTGAGTGTTAGCACAATTATGCTACTGTTATGATTGTGTTCTTTATGTTTTAATTAGTGTTTGTGCCAAGTAAAGCCTTTAGGATCTTCTTGGGTAATAGTTGTTTGATCTTGCTGAAAAAATAGAAACTTTTACGCTCACGAAATTAATTTTAATTTTTTTACCAGAGATCGATAAAATACCCATTCCAATTGTAATAGACCATTATACAAATTTCTCAGGTCATCCTAATTTTTTAGAATTTTGGAGTTACAGAAGTATTCGAAATAGTCAGATTGCTATAGACTGATCTGTTTTCACAGATTCTGTTTTCTTTGTGTTGTGTGCTTATTTTGATGGCTCTATGGTTTTCTTTGATGGGTTTTTGCCATAGAAAAGTTGGAATATAGTAGATATAATACAAAAACAAAATATGAATTGGTTTGATACAACACTTATAGTAGTGGTTTATTATTCTTATACTAACGGATCTCACGAAGGTATTGTTGAGTTTTGTGTGATTGAAGTTTTCAAGTTTTGAGTTATCTTACGATGGATGAAGGAAGGATGTAAGAGACTAAGCTTGGGGATGCCCCGACATCCCAAGCTATTATCCAAGAATGAGCAACCAACTAAGCTTGGGGATGCCCCCGAGTGGCATCCCCGCTTTCTTCCAACAACTATCAGTATTTTACTCGAGACTATATTTTTATTCGTCACATGATATGTGTTTTACTTGGAGCGTCTTGTATGATATGTGTCTTTGCTTGTTTTATTTTGTGTTTTAAGTCATCAATCTTTGCTGGACACACCTATTTGAGAGGGCCAAAATTATGTTATGACTTGTTAGCATTGCTCTCTATGCTTCACTTAAATTTTTTATGAGCAATGGACTTGCTCTAGTGCTTCACTTATATCTTTTTAAGCACGGTGTGCTTTGTTATTTTTGAAGAAATGCTCTCTTGCTTCACTTAGATTTATTTGAGAGTTAGTAAAATTTTGAAGAATTTCTCTCTTGCTTCAGTTAAATTATTTTGAGAGAAAGAAAATTTGTTATGCTCCTGATCTTCACTTATATTTGTTTGAGCTTTCGAAAAGCAAGACGTGAAAATTAGTCCCAAAGTGATAGATATCCAATAAGGATAAAGAAAAAAAGATGTCATGAAGATCATTGGACAAAATAAACTTGATTCTTAGTAATAGTTTTGAGATATGATGATGTGATATGTGAGTCATCTTGATGAGTGATTATGCTTTAGTAGGAATATTGGTGTTAAGGTTTGTGATTCCCTATGCAAGCATGAAAGTCAATAATCATGCAATGAAATTATATCCTACTTATGGTGCATTATTCGGTATTAATTATGCTTAATGCTTGCTTATGAGATTATTTGTTTCTTGGTTGGTCTCTTCCCAATCTTTTGCTAGCCTTCATTTTGCACTAAGTATGACCTCTACTTGTGCATCCAAAATCCTTTAAACCAGTTTTGCCACATGATTCCACTATATCTACCTATATGCGGTATTCTTTTGCCGTTCTAAGAAAATTTGCATGTGCCATCTCTAATTTTCAGAATAAACTTCTCTTTTGTGTGTTTGTTTCGCTCACGGAGCGGTGAGGGGTGGCTAATATTTTCCATGCTAGATGTGTTATTCTCAAGATGAGTGTTTATTCACTTGTCATTGCACGAGAGTAAGGCAAAGGTATTAGGGATGCCCAGTCCTGAAATGCAAAGACAAATGAATTTACTTTATGTTGTCAAATAATAAATTCCTTGGAAAGTATTGGTATGGAGGGCACCCGTGGATACGGTTAGACATGGAAAGTGAAAGTTATGGTGGAAAAAGGAATAAACTTTATTTTCTATTTGGGAACCGCCTATGATATATCTATGCATGGAAAGTATTGGGATCTCTAAGTCATTTTCGTTGGTGGGATGGATACACCTCCCAAAATATTTTTTTATCTCAATTTTTTCGCTTTGAGCTCTGGCACCTCTACAAATCCCTACTTCCTTCTGCGAAGGGCCTTTCTTTTACTTTATGCAATTTTTATTTTGAGTCCCCATCTTCTCTTATAAAAGCACCAACTAGGAGGCAATATGATCGTGCTTAAGTATTGGGTGTAGTTAATATTTGAGTGTGTTTCATGAATGGATCAATGTTTGAGCATGATGGGCTAGGGATAACTTATTTTAGCGTTGATATTTTGAAAGACATGGTTGCTTGTTGATATGCTTGAGTATCTAAATTATTATGTCAAAACTAGACTATTGCTTTAAATCACATAAAAGTCCAAATGTCCATGCTATAAAGAAAAGAATATGATATGACATGATGAACAACACTCCTCATCAAAAATTCTGGTTTTATCACTTACCTACTCGAGGACGAGTAGGAGTTAAGCTTGGGGATGCTGATACGTCTCCAACGTATCTATAATTTTTTATTGTTCCATGCTATTTTATTATCAATCTTGGATGTTTTATAATCATTTTATATCATTTTTTGGTACTAACCTATTGGCATAGTGCCAAGTGCCAGTTGCTGTTTTTCCATGTTTTTTACATCACAGAGAATAAATATCAAACAGAGTCCAAATGCCACGAAACTTTACGGAGATTTTTTATGGACCAGAAGGAAGATGTTGGGCCCTGTTTGCACTTGGGTGGGAGTCCCGAGGAGGGGACAACCCACCAGGGCGCGCAAGGAGGCCCAGGCGCGCCCTGGTGGGCTGTGCCCACCTCGGGTGCCCCCCGGACTGCCTCTTTGCTCTATAAATACCACAATATTCTAGAAACCCTAGGGGAGTCGTCGAAATATTCATCCAGCCGCCGCAAAGTCCAGAACCACCAGATCCAATCTAGACACCATCACGGAGGGGTTCACCACTTCCATTGGTGCCTCTCCGATGATGCGTGAGTAGTTCTTTGTAGACCTTCAGATCCGTAGTTAGTAGCTAGATGGCTTCATCTCTCTCTCTCTCTCTTGATTCTCAATGCAATGGTCTCTGGGAGATCCATATGATGTAACTCTTTTTGCGGTGTGTTTGTTGGGATCGATGAACTTTGAGTTTATGATCAGATCTATCTTTTTATATCCATAAAAGTATTTGAGTTTCTTTGATCTCTTTTATGCATGATCTCTTATATCCTCGTATTTCTTCTCCGATATTTGGGTTTTGTTTGGCCAACTTGATCTATTTATCTTGCAATGGGAAGAGGTGCCCGGTAGTGGGTTCGATCTTACGGTGTTTGATCCCAGTGACAGAAAGGGAACCGACACATATGTATCGTTGGTACTAAGGATAAAAAGATGGGATCTATATCTACCGCCATAGATAAACGGACTCGTCTACATCATGTCATCGTTCTTATTGCATTACTCCGTTTTTCCATGAACTTAATACACTAGATGCATGCTGGATAGCGGTCGATGTGTGGAGTAATAGTAGTAGATGCAGACAAGAGTCGGTCTACTAATCTTTGAAGTGATGCCTATGTAATGATCATTTCCTGGATATCGTCATAATTATTTGAGGTTCTATCAATTGCCCAACAGTAATTTGTTCGCCCACTGTTTGCTATTTTTCTCAAGAGAAGCCACTAGTGAAACCTACGGCCCCAGGGTCTTCTTTCTCATATATTTGCCTTTGCGATCTACTTTTCTCTTGCTTTTATTTTCAGATCTATTAAACCAAAAACCCAAAAATACCTTGCTGCAATTATTTTATTTGGCGTTTGATCTATCAATATTTACAACTTTCTCTCGTCCACACACCGTTTCTGGTGCCGTTACCCGAAAGGGATTGAGAACCCCTTTAACACGTTAGGTTGCGAGGTGTTGTTATTTGTGTGCAGGGGTTGTTTACGTTGTGTTGCTTGGTTCTCTTACTGGTTCGATAACGTTGGTTTCATATCTGAGGGAAATACCTACTGCTGCTGTGCTGCATCATCCCTTCCTCTTTGGGGGGAAAACCAACGTAGCTTCAAGCGACATCAAGCCCAGATTCCGAGAAATGGCTAGAGGCCATGAAATCTGAGACGGGATCCATGTATGAGAACAAAGTGTGGACTTTGGTTGACTTGCCCGATGATCGGCAAGCCATAGAGAATAAATGGATCTTCAAGAAGAAGACTGCCGCTGACGGTAATGTTACTGTCTACAAAGCTTGACTTGTTGCAAAAGGTTTTCGACAAGTTCAAGGAGTTGACTACGATGAGACCTTCTCACCCGTAGCAATGCTTAAGTCTGTCCGAATCATGTTAGCAATTACCACATTTTATGATTATGAAATTTGGCAAATGGATGTCAAAACTACATTCCTTAATGGATATCTTAAAGAAGAGTTGTATATGATACAACCAGAAGGTTTAATTGATCCTAAAGGTGCTAACAAAGTGTGTAAGCTCCAGCCATCCATTTATGGACTGGTGGAAGCCTCTTGGAGTTGTAATATACGCTTTGATAGTGTGATGAAAGCATATGGTTTTATACAGACTTTTGGAGAAGCCTATTGTCAGTGTCAAAACCGGCGGATCTCGGGTAGGGGGTCCCGAACTGTGCGTCTAGGCCGGATGGTAACAGGAGGCAAGGGACACGAAGTTTTACCCAGGTTCGGGCCCTCTCGATGGAGGTAAAACCCTACGTCCTGCTAGATTAATATTGACGATATGGGTAGTACAAGAGTAGATCTACCACGAGATCGAGGAGGCTAAACCCTAGAAGCTAGCCTATGGTATGATTGTTGATGTGTATGATCTATCGACTAGCCTGGCCTCGGTTTATATAATGCACCAGAGGCCTAGGATAACAAGAGTCCTAGCCGAATACGCCGGTGGGGAGGAGTCCTTGTCTTGATCCCCAAGTCTTGTGGAATCCTCCTTGTATGCGGTAGTTGTCCGAACTGGCCCATGAGCATACGGCCATGGGGGTCCTCGACCCAATCTAACAGATCGGGAGATGATGTGGTGAGTACCCCCTAGTCCAGGACACCGTCAGTAGCCCCCTGAACCGGTCTTCAAGTTAGGGACGCTCCTCGATTCTTTCGAACTGTTCTTCATCTTCGGTCGTCGGTCTTGAAAACTGGTTCAACAAATCTTCTCATCTTCGATCTTGAGGATCACCGAAATGCATTCGACGAGTTTACACGTCGGGTATCCGAGGAGCCCCTTTAAGTTTCCGATATTTATCAATGCCTTTTTATTTTTATGCCACACCTCGGGTTTGAAGTTGTTCCCGGGCGGCAGCGTCCTCTTGCGTCCGAGCTCCAACGCCGGACTACATTCGAGGTATCTTTTGCAGCCGAGCACCAACCCCGAACCGCTTCCCAGCTCTAACGCCAGAATGTATCTGAGCTCCA